>NC_046967.1:2973955-3211455 GCF_009769545.1 Cyclopterus lumpus
CCGAGGTGAAGAACAGCAAACCTCAACCCGACTCCTTCCTGGTCTGTGCCAGGAGATTCAACCCTCCGGCTTCTCCAGAGAAGGTGCGTTCTCCAGGATAGACATCTTCTCATCTTATCTTAAGCCTTGTTTATTTATCTACGTATAAGCTCTGTTTGGTGAATCTTGAAGCAGTGTTCTTTGAAACACATTGATATTTAAATGCTGTAAAATGCCTTTAGTGGAACGTGTGAGTGGAGGTAGCTAGATGCAGATGTGGTCCAGACAGTTCAAGGTGAGGTGAAAAATGTAATTGTAAATGTTTAGGAAAGTGTGATTGCATCAAGTTTTACAACACGTTGTCGTTAGCGGTTTGTGGCTGATAACCAAATAATCCCAGCGGGGAAATTCACGCTTCGTGTGTCTGAATGTTCGCCTCAGGCTCTCACTAGCAGTGCTACACGTTTTTGATCAGTGTGCATAATGAAATGTGACTGCATCAGAAAATAGGGTCCCATTTGCCCATGTTCAGACACCACTATTTGTTCTTTCCCAGCTAGAGTGTTGACTGTAGGAGAGAAATACAAACCGCTTCCCACAGAGCAGTGAGGGAATATTTAACTTTTTATTGGATCTGCGGTCTCTTTGGCAACGTTTAAAATTGCTCCCGTATGTGTGTGAATGTTAGTTACTGCTGATGCGCAGGTGAAACCTTAGCCCCTCCCATCAGTGTGTGAATGTTAGTTACTGCTGATGCGCAGGTGAAACCTTAGCCCCTCCCATCAGTGTGTGAATGTTAGTTACTGCTGATGCGCAGGTGGAACCTTAGCTCCTCCCATCAGTGTATGAATGTGTGTGAATGTTAGTTACTGCTGATGCGCAGATGAAACCTTAGCCCCTCCCATCTGTGTGTGAATGTGTGTGAATGTTAGTTACTGCTGATGTGCAGATGGAACCTTAGCTCCTCCCATCAGTGTATGAATGTTAGTTACTGCTGATGCGCAGGTGGAACCTTAGTCCCTCCCATCAGTGTGTGAATGTTAGTTACTGCTGATGCGCAGGTGGAACCTTAGCTCCTCCCATCAGTGTGTGAATGTTAGTTACTGCTGATGCGCAGGTGGAACCTTAGTCCCTCCCATCAGTGTGTGAATGTTAGTTACTGCTGATGCGCAGGTGGAACCTTAGCTCCTCCCATCAGTGTGTGAATGTGTGTGAATGTTAGTTACTGCTGATGTGCAGATGGAACCTTAGCCCCGCCCATCAGTGTGTGTGAATGATGTCATGTAGTGTTAAAGCGCTTTGAGTGGTCGGAAGACTATAAAGGCGCTTTACAAGTACAGGTCCATCCCCTCGTTGAATGTGGTGGGCAACCTTTTTCCTTAAAGATGTTTTCCAGTGTTAACAAAACAACCGGCTCTGTGCAGCTGCACGTCTAAGCTCCACCGCGACTTGAAGCGTTTATCAGGCTTTTAGTCTATTGAGCAAACTGTTTACGCTGATAATGTTTCATTACATTTCGTTTTCATTAGAGCAAGTATCCATTTAGATTCCCAATATGTGGTCAGTTTATTCAAAGACTGTGGCTCTCTGGTAGATCCTTCAATCAGAGGATCGGCGGTTCGATCCCTGGCTCTGCTACTCCATGTCGATGGTAACCTCGGCCATCGGTGTGTGTGAATGGTGAACGATGACATGCAGCATACAAGCGTTCTGAGTGGTTGGACTAAAAAAGTGCCAAACAAGTACAGTCCATTTACCAACGCATTGTTGGAATTGTTTTCAGAGATGTGAGAGCCGCATGGATACATTCTGTAAATGTCACTTTATTAAGTTTGAATAAAGACGACATAACACAACATTCCATACAACACAAGATTTCAAGACACAAAACATTTCACGTAAACACATATTTCACATAACACATCATTTGATAAAATACTGCAGCATTTTAGAAAACAACAGTTCACATAACACAGCAATATTAAATAAAAAAAACGATATTTAATACAAAAATGCAACATTTTAGAAAACACAATTCACAGAATACAACAATCCATACAACACAAAACATTACATTTGATAAAATACTGCAACATTTGAGAAAAAACAGCAGTTCACTTAACACAACAGCTTACATAACTCAATAGTTTCTAAAAAAATACTGCAAACAACAGTTCATATAACACAACATTTCACAACAGCATTAAATATAATGCTGCTACATTTAGGAATACAAAGCACATTTTACAAAGTCAGTCATTCTTGTACCTGATTGGAGAGAGTTGTGTTTTCTAACTTGTTACTTTTTGGGCTTTCAGAATGAGAAGAAGTTTATTGTACATTACACATACATATTTTGTTGTGTTTGGTCCGATGTTGTGCTATTTAATCCAATTTAATCGCAAACACCAGCTCTACCACATATTCTACCTTTCAGGCAAGGCAGAGGAAAGTTGTTCATTCACCTGTTTATGACTGAGGTCACAGTTAGTGTTGTTATACTGTGTTGTATTGACAAACCTCTAATGCAGTCCTATTCAACACTACCAAATTCATGAGCTGAGCCGCTCTATTGGATTCAATGTGACTGCTCTACCTGATAAAGTGGCACCTCAGTATCTGCATTGTTTTTAATTTACTTAAATAATGTATTCATTTCCCTCTGGCTCCGATCCCGAGGGTATTTCGCAGACTGGATAAAAATCATAGACTGATGATACGATCCAGCAGCGTGTAGACGAGACGTTGAACTATATATCAAAAGTGTGTCAAACAATATGTCCTGTCTAGTTGTACTTAGCTGCCTGTTTGTCAGCCAAGGTCTGTTTTCATTTGCAGCTAATGTGTTCCATTTGAACTAAAGCAGGCAGGGCCTGATGTCAGCGTTCAGGGTTCACGCGCTGTTTAAGATATATTTTCAGACTCTCTTGAAGCCTTTTCGCAGTGTTGAGTCAGTCTAAAATAACTGCCAAATATCGCTCTGAAAGACACCAATCAGTGGGAGGTCTGACCTATTTTCATGAAAAGTAGATTGTGTGTAAATAAATAAGTATTTTGCAAATTTGAACACATCTGCTATTGATCATGGTTCAGTATACAACTTTCTAATGAATATACAGAATAATACGCTTGGCTTTGTTAATATGATTTAATTGTGTTAAGTTCTATGTCTCTCTAGGAATATGATTTATGTGATTCATGCTGTCACCTAGTTATTCAATACAGTTTATTTTGTGTAGCCCAAAATCACAAATTAGCCTCAGAGGGCTTTACAATCTGTACACGTACGACATCCCTGGACCTCACATCGGATCAGGGTCAGTTTACACCAAACAAGTAATAACCTGTAGCTCTGGTGTCATAATGAGGTTATTATCTGTTATCTGAAGGCCCAGGTAGAAAATGCACGGCGCGTGTCAGGGTGTGTGTGTGTGTGTGGGGGGGGGGGGGGGGGGTATAGATTCAGAACCGGTATTGTCTTTTAAATGGGCTTATTCAGAGTTTCTTCTGTCAGTACTTGAAACCAGACCATAGGTTTTCCCTTCCATTGCCTTCACCCAGCACATCCTCTGTATTCACTTTTGTTCAGGACAGCCGTGCACATTGAATTGGCAACGTGTCCCTGGAACACCAAGAAAAAGAGTTAAAAAGAAAACAACATCATAAAATGAAAGTATGTACTTTCATATGAAGCGTTGCTTATTAACAGCTGCCCACTCAAATGACTCATTGTATTCTACATTAGTTTCAAGTTCTTTAATGTCATATGCACAACAGTTACAGAGACGCAGCCATTGGCAACGAAGATCTAGAATCTTAGGCTCCCTTCAACAATGCTCATTAAATATGTATCAAAAGAAAATCATGCAAAGACAAAAGAGAATCTAAGACATAGAATAGTGCAGAAGTTAAATATAAAAAAAACATCCAAAAATACATTTGCATATATTTGCAATAGACACTGATTGCAAATGCATAAACGTAATGTATTCAGGAATGTAGTCATGCAGCCTTGTGATTGAGGGCCGTGCTACTTCCGTACGATGCAACCGGACGCCCTCGGTGGTGCTCCTCAAAGTATCAGTTCATGGTCCACATCCTCAGCCGGCCGAGGAAGACAAACTGTTGTCTGCTGTTCTTGTGATGGTGTCTGTGTGGAGAGTCCAGGGCCCAATCCAAGGGTCCCCTAAAGTCTTCAACCCTGAACCCTGAGGGACCTAACTGACGTCTACTGGTAAACGTGGAGTGTGAGAGGCTCCAACAAGGGCTTGACATTGTGTGAGTAGGAATGGAACAGCACTTTGCTGCCACATAACACGTTACCTTGACAACGACGTAACACGTTATGTTAAAGTGTGGGTATTTACTTTATATTTTATTACTCCCTGATTAGAATTGCGAATGCAAGCAGATGCTATAAGTCATGTATAAGTCATGTGTTTGAGCTGAATACCCACGGGCTGTCCTCTGCCCGGTAACCCTGTGTTTGAAGTCACAATGCTGTGAATTGTGGGTAATTCCCTTCAGTAAAGTCAGACAGCCCTGGTCATAGACTTTGCAGGAACGCGTCTCAAAGTCCTTGCGTATGGATATTGGGATTGGACCCAGGTCAGGTCAACATTGATGTGAACCCCGAGGAACCTGAAGCTGCTGACTACCCACAGTTGTCCCTTTGATGGAGGTGTGTGTGTGTGTGTGTGTGTGTGTGTGTGTGTGTGTGTGTGTGTGTGTGTGTGTGTGCGTGCGTGCGTGCGTGTCCTTACTTTTGCTGACGCTGAGGTTGTTGTCCCGGCACCAACATGTCAGGGAGGGGATGAAGATTTTGATTGAGTGCTACTGGGCACTTGTCATTCAGGCAGAGGGCCTTTTGTGGGAATGGTGGTCTTCTTCAAACATGTGTGGACAACACCCTGGAGCAGTGAGAGGTTGAACATGTGATCTGCACACACCTTGAGAGCTTGGCCGGGATGCCATCAGGTCCAGGTCAATGCTTTCTGCCCTGGATCTCCTGGGAGTCTAGAACCATACGTAGCATGTGTTCAGATCCTCTGGGAGAGATCCAGTCTTTACCTCAGCACTGCTGGTTTTCCTCTTGTAGTCTTAGTTATTAGTCCTCAGCACAACTTCAGTGATACATTTGCTGACTCAATGAACATGTCGATGTAGGTTTAAATGTTGTTCTCTTGGAAAACACGCCTCTCCGTTGTGCCAACGCTGTGACGTAAAGCCGAGTGAAAGATATTAACCAAATGTTCAGGACATTTCTTTTTTCTATTCTAGTGTGGAGGAACAAATAATGAACAAATAAATTCCCATCAGACTGTGTGAAGGGAAGACACAAACAAACACGGATACTATGAGTTTCTAAGATAGAAAAGATGTCACCGGAAGGCACAGGAACACCATCAGGTAACACAGCATTCTAACTGGAGTAACATGGAGTACCTTGTTAACCGTGTCACAGCCTTGCCATGCCCTACGAGTGACATCTACTTTAATGGACTCTTAAAAACCCAATAAATGGCATGTTACATGTGTATTGGATGACCTGAGAAAGGCCTCTGGCTGGATTCAAAGTTGGGATGTTGCGATCCATATATGTCTTAATCCCCAGGCCAGCACAAAGTTGTGGAAAAACAAAATGTTTCCTGCGATTATAAAAACATACATTTACGAGAGAAAAGTGGACTGCAAAATGTGGTGTTCTTATGGTAGGATGGCCTATGAATGACAAGAAGGTTATGCAAGATAAATATACATATATACGTCCTTTCTGTTATTTGATGCACATATAATACTTACATTTGTATTACAGTGTACTTTGTCCACAGGTTAGCCCCGTTGAACAATTTATTTAGTCATCGTGGAGATATTTCATAGCTCCTCTGTATGCATGTTGGGATTGGTAACAGTGTATGTAATATTATAGCAGCTTATGAGCAGTCTTAACACAATTTATTATGGATTTATGTCTGGCATGATGGCTGACCTTTAGGTTCGGACCTAAGTTCACCAATGACTGGACATAAAGATGATCCATGCATGTCCCACCCCGTGTGATGGGAGGGTAGAAAGGTTTCACGTTTCCCTCAGAGTTGAAGAAGTTGAAGAGTTTCTTCCCATGATTCATGTCCAATAAAGAATTCTGATGAATTGATCTTTGGCAGATGAGGATATTATTATTTTTTAGATAAATCCTAAAGATTGCTGCTTTCAATGGAATACACACAGCCTCTGAGTGAGTTGAAGTCCTTCATGGTTGTTATGAACATAGGTAAATACTAATGCTGTTGAAGTTACAGGAAAGTAGAGAACAGCTTCTCTCTGACAACAACATCTTTTGTACTTTTAACTGTTGCACACGTCAGTTATTTACTGACACTTTGTGGGATGAGGTTGATCAAACATTGTGACCTGGTTCCTTGACAAAACTAAAAAACAGAATGTTTCTAAGTTCTCTCTCAAATGTCTATATATTATATAATATTTTTCATTGATTAGTCTGTTATAATCAAACTGTATGGGTGTTTGTGTACTCCAGGTTATTACTAATTTAGATTTCGGGGGCATATTAACCTAAGGCTGGGTTACATTCTTTTTTTTTTTTTTTACTATCATGTTTTAGTCCCCTGTCCAAAATAATATATCACACTATCTACATTTATTTTGTGTAAAACATGTTTTAAATCAATTTAATGTGACATTAATATAATTATTAAAGGCATTTACACAACCATGTGATGTTGACCCGATAGCTGTTTAGAATCAGCGCTGTAGACACAATTCAGTTGAAACTAAAGTTCTAAGCTTTAGTAACCAGCCTTAGAGCAAAGCTTTATGTGGTTGATAATCGGTCTTTGTTCCAAATACAATCATTCAGCAGGTCTAAAAAGTGAGACCAATATGTCACATTTGAACTATAAAACCTTGCCTTTACAAATGGCTCCTGGATGACATAATCAAGAGAAATCCTTCAAAAAGTGAGCAATCGTGGCATTTTCCTCAGACTGCGTTTTGATATTTACATCTTAATTTAACGGGGACATTTGAGGCATCCGATTGATGTATTCTGGCTAACTCCTCTTCTCTTCGCAGCAGAAAGCCTTTCAGACGAGAGGTCTGCCTGTTCAACGGCACAACCGGATTTTTTAAAAATCTGGAGCCAGCCACGGTTGGGGCTGTCATTTTTCTTGATGAGATATGAAACCCAGACTCTGAGGGGGAATCGACAGAGTGCTCAGTGGAATGATGATGCGTCACTACCTGGCTCCGGCTCCGTGACCGAGGAGGAGAGCAGACAGAGGCGCAGCTAGAGGGAGGGGGATGGAGAGGAGGAGGTAAACAGCAGAAGCAGCCGTATGGTAATAGCACACATCCAATCGTCAGCTCTTCCTGCCCTAATCTCAACTCTGATGGGAAAGAACACCAGCTTGTGTTTAGTCGCTGTGAGACACGAGAACCCGACAGAAAGCAGTGTCCCACATTCAAGTCAACAGAGAGAGAACTAGACTAGGTAATGAAAGGATTTTAGAAAAACTGAACTGAATATGTATGCAACAATGATACATCCTGCATCCTCTGCAAGGCTGTTATCATGATGCATTTACGCACAATAAAAAACTACAGTTCACGCATGTGGCTCAGTGGTAGAGCGGCGGTTCGATCCCCGGCTCCACGTCGATGTGTCTTAACCTCAACTTGCTCCTGTAGCGGTGACTACAGTGTATAAATGGGTATGAATAATTAGTTGGAGTGTTGATGGGCAGGTGGCACCTTGCATGGTGCCACCTGCCCATCAGTGAATGAATGGGTGTAAATGGGTGAATGATGTCATGCAGTGTAGAAGTGCTTTGAGTGGTTGGAAGACTAGAAAGGCGCTCTACCGTTTATATAATGGCATGTGCACAATACAAATGTTGACTGTCAGTACCAGATGCTTCAATTACTTTGATCAGAAGACTCTGCACACTAATTGATCTGTTTCTGCTGTTGCTGCTAACACTAGCTGGTCAGCCCTCTGGCTGTGTTAGCTTCCCTTCTTACTACCAGATGATACCTCTTTAAACCAAGAACACGGAGCAATCTTTTTTCAGTCTGTCCCCTCACTTCGTTATTGTTATAGTTTGCAACGTGATAGCCGGAGACAGCTAGACTTCTGCTAAGGGGAGACACCAGGAGTGACAACTCCTGTCTATTGCGACAGGTGCACATACAGTACACAACACATTTCTCACAAAAAGTAACCTTTCTGTGCACAATGCAGATTTGACAGAAAAACAACATTTTTGAATCATATGAGTTTGATATGTCACCAAGCCTTGTCTCCAGTTCACTAGTTTACACCATGCAGCAACCTTAAACCTGCATTCTCTCTACTGGCCATCAGGGGCCAACTCTGGTTGCAGAAAGAAAAAGAAGAGGAAGGAAGTATAGATGGATAGATAGAAAAACGACTACTTCTTACTTGATTTATTACCTCAGTATTTGTAAACATGAGTTTATGGTCTCAATCCCTAGTTTTAAGTTTTCTTTAATACAGCATGATGTTAAGTTAGTGTCCATTTAGAGTCAAATAGACAAAGCATGCTTTAGGGCGGGCTACCTTGTGATGGGCAGGACACAACAATCATCAACTTTTTTGGTTTGCCAAAAACAAGATGGCAACGGCCTTCAAAACCGCAGTCCGAAAACCAATGGGTGACGCTGAAGTGATGCAACATCGGACGAGTTACAAAACTGAGTGTCCCATTCAGAATGATATGATATATGATATGACATGCATCAAAGCAAATATATATAGTAAAATCAATTATTCAATGTGATAATCAGAATGCCAGTGGCAGTGCCTCTCTCTGCGGATCAGTGGCCTCACGGGTGAGTAATATGGTGTCGATGCTGCTGTCTGAGCTGACCAAAAGTGAAAGAACAAGCTGTTCTCTTTTCCGTGGAGAGAAAAGGACATTTTTTTACAAGTCCAAAGTAACCGTGTTGATGAGACAGGAGATTTTTACCAAGGATGTGCTCAACAGCCTGAATAAGATTAATGAAACATGAAAGTGAGCTAGTTCATGCCCACACTGATAGGGAGGCAGAGATAACTAGTTCTTCCTTTTCCATTAATCATGCAAGGCATTACACCTGGGGCAGGCTTTATAATCCAGATATTCAAATCGGGTACGATTAGGACATGAACTTTTCTACCTGAACATTAAATTGGCCCATTACGGCTCTGAGAGCTCACCATATTCACCCCGTACCTTCATCAAATACACACCAGCCCAACGGTTCTTAAATGCTTATCTTTAAATTGAAGTAAATCTTAATGGTTGAAGTCGCTTTAAATGCTACGGCGCTCGTGGATCGTTTCTACACTGCACTTCAGAGATCCCACTCCATCCATCCCTTTGCTGCGACTGTTGGTTGTTTTGAGTCGAGACGGCCGTGATGTCCCTTCCGTCTGAGACTCCTCTCACTTCACTCCTCCATGGCTGTGAGATTTGGTGACACGATTCTGGTAGACAGCTGGATTGTTTGAGATGGAAAGCATACTGTATCTGTTCTGTCTGAGACGGATGATTGGATGTCTGGAGCGCCTCTGGTGTCGACGCGCTGTGAGGAAGCAAAGCAAAGGTTCCTTGTATGTACCTTCCATGCTAGCAGGTTTTGGTGTCAAAGGGGTCTTTCAACACCTGTGGTCCTGGCTAGACACAGTGGAGCTTTGGTAGTTGTCCTCTCCACCTCTTTTCCCCAGAATCACACTGGCTGCCAATGCATCCTCAATGTTTTTCCCTCCGAGGCAATTACCAGTGGATACCAGTCGTCCCATCCTGGTTCTCACAAGAAGCACAGGACCCATTTAGTACGGTTCCTTAGTATGCCTCAGACTTTACGCAGCGATTGGTCAACAACGTTCACACATTTTGTTCTTGACAATGGAAGTTCTTATTATTGAAGCTGATAGAATCATGTCAGATGTTTTCCAATGGGAATAGCAACAGTTCGATCTACATCCATGTTGACGTGTTGACCCTTAACTTAACTATGCCATCATGGTTTGAATGGTTGTGAATATGATTTTTGCTTTGTCTGAACGTATGTATGCAACATATCCTCATACCAGGATATCTTACGAAAAGTTATCATTCATTATTTGTGCATTTCTTAAGATAGCCAGACCACATGTGCCAATTTCGGCTCGAAAATAAATTTCCGTCTTCACAGGAAACTCGGGTTTAGGCAACGAAACTACTTGGTTAGGTTTAAAGAATAGATCTTCAAATACTTAAGGTTGAGGAAAAGATGGTTGTTTGCGTTCAAATAACTACAGAAGTGGCGTTAATGAAGTTATGTGCCCAAAACATCAACGTTGACTCGTTTTACATTGGAAATGAACAGCGGTCTCCTGGCTGAAACAACATCGCTGTTCCATCCGCGACAGTGTGTGCTTTAGCGGTCTTTAGAATTCCGAGTTAATGATTTCAGGGATAACGTACGAAATACTTCCGGCCCATTATTTTTCATAACTTTTGCTCCAAGTGCTGGATGAGACCAGCTTGGTGTATGAATGGGTGGATGATGACATCAAGTGTAAAGCACTTTGTCTGGTCGGAAGACTGAAAAGGAGCTACACAAATGCACGTCCATCCATTTACCACGTTCGCAGAAGTATATTTCTAATAGCATATGAAGTTTTTACAGCTTGCCAAGTCCCTATGTGGCTCTTTGTTTTTCTACCCTAGAAATATTTGATGTCTGTTTTCTCTTACTTCAGTCCTTCATTCCGTTGTCTCTTCCCAGCTGGACTAATGTCACAAGCCTAAATAAATCATCAGCGAAAACAATTGCAGCTGAATAAAGACTTATGTAAAACCACAGAGCTCAGTTCTCCCGTCTTGGCATCGCTTGATATGCTTCTTTGTTCTTTATTCACTTCTCCTTTCAACTACCCCGATCTTCTTCTGTTCATATTAAACACACACGACTTCAAACGAATTACACTCTGTGTAGGAGAGGATGTTTCTCAGGAAACACTGACCAAATCATCACAGACTCTTCTCAGATGTATTCTAGGTTTTGTGGATCGGGCTCAACCTGCAAAGACCTCTTTTCAGTTCCTAATTTAGGCATCTTAGATGAGGCAAATAACTGTGTAGGCTGAGCATGCGAGACATATCTCCCATTGCCAAGTCGTATCAAAGGTTCATCTAATGTTCTGCAGTAGTGAACAATGTGTCCAATGCATAGGAACCTTATGGGATGGCAATGTGTCCAGGTATCCGAGGAGATGTCAAGGAGTGACCTCAGGAAAACAGACGGCGCCAACAAGGCTGCATTTTGAAAATTCACTGATCGGCCTTGAATCTCTACCAGTACACTTTTTCCATCCCTCAACTGGTTAAAATATAAAACTGAAGACTTAGTTCTCTGGTTGTCTAAATCTATCAGCCTTTTTTTCTTTCAAAATGTTACGTTATGCTATAATGGAGTAAGCTTTCCCCCCATGACTTATTCGCATGCAACAATTTAGAACCGAAAGAAAGTCTTGCACTTTTAACTTTGGCATTTGGTATTTTTGCATATACATTTAGATCTATAAGAGTATCTCAGGCAGACTTTGTGCTTAATTGAGCCAGAAGTGTTTAGAGTTTTGTGCAGCTTGGTCCTGGAACAATCTGCAGGCCAAGCTTAAACTTTAACTGTAGTTAATAAATTATATATATATATATATATATATATATATATATATATATATATATATATATATATAATGAATGATTCAGGACCTGCCTCTCCACCTTTGTACTTTTATTGGGTTTCATACCACAGAAACTATCAGGGATTTACAAACGCTCTAATCCAATATGAGGGGGGAAGAAACTCCCTATTTCCAAGATGCAGTTTGTGCGGACCTTCAACCATTAATTCTTCACCGAGGTGGTTTAATTTCTCCCCACCGTGATGCGTGATTGTGTCACATGTCCACTTATAGAACAGATGCATCTGTTGTGATAGTGAAGCTGTGAGAGAACGCTTCAAAAAACTGTCCTGAGAGGCTCACTCTTTATCTTCTCTCTAAAAGGTTCAAGATGGGAAGCTTTCGGAAAATAAACTCTGGCAAAAATATGATGGGTCCGTGAATGGTTTAAAGTGCAGTGATGGCCAAGTTGATTCAAAACCACAGAGCCCACAATCAGCAGCCCTCTGATTCCTCCTATCTAGTTGAGCGTACGACTTGCGTGTAGACACACAGCTCTGTCCCTCTCCCCTGTTTGTATTTTCCTAGCTGGATACTTAATCATCACAGCCTTGATGATGTGTGGGTTAAGCCTGCTGCAGGGTCCACCACAGATCACAAGCGAAGCAAAGGGAAGCAGGTTGGCTATGAGATTTGCAGACACTCGTTTTGGCTCGATGGTGATTTTTTTTTGATTAAGTCCTTGGGCTGTCCACAGGCTTTTCTTTTGGGCTGTCCACAGGCTTTTCTTTGAGCCAATTGCAATCTCTTGACACTCAGCACAGCAGTAACTTATCTCTTAATGAAAACGCACTCAGTAATAGCTGCCTCCGTTGTGAATGCATCGTGTCAGCCAGTAAACATGTCCAGCTGTGTTTCCTTCTCGCCGGTTCCACAAAGAGCCTTTTGAAATGAACGTCATACGACTCTTACAGAACTGAAGAGAGCTTTTTGATTTTCATTCTGATTGCAACAAAGCAATGCATGTGTGATTTTCAGAAACATTTCTATTCTCCTGCACTAACAATGTCTGATGTCGTCCATGCTCAAATACAGTGGAAGAGAATAGGATCTTCTTCCACAATGTGACCGTGCAGTAAAGTCGGAATTATGGGCGGGCTTCCTTGAGTCTTGTGAGGTTGCCAGGTGTGTGGAAGATGACATTGACTTGCTTTTGTCTACCTCAATGCAGCATGACTTTCCATGATGCACATGTGCCAAATACTTATATAAGCAATATTTCAAGTTGAAGCCCACACCTAACAGACTGCATGACAGCATTTGACTTCTCCTTTGACACAAACAGATTTAAAAGATGGAAGCTAGCAAAGCACCCAGATCATCCGTAGTATTGGTTCTGGGATGTGTGGACATTTCTTGGTAGCTGTGTCTGGCCAATACTGCTGCTGTTTTTCTTGAATTCTGAGCTCTGAAAAGCTGGACTGTTGTGAAGGTTGGTTGACAATGATTATTGTGTGTTTATCAGAGTTCTTTGTCATGAATATTTTTGATTCAAGGGAACGCTAGAAGCCCTGACTTGTGACGTGTTGTTCAACCTGCCCTGGCCTGTGGGCAATATCTTAACCCTCATAGAGGTCAGTGGCTACTTGATTCGTCAAGTTATCAGTTTGGTAATAATATGGTCAGTATTCCATAATAGGCATGTGTAGCATCTTTCTGCGTGTTGTGAACCCAACCGGACAGAACTCGGCTGTGACCTTTCACATAATATGCACACACACACACACACATACACACACACACACACACACACACACACATACACACACACACACACACACACACAACAATTCACTTTTCGGATCTTATCACGTGTAGTCACAGATCACGCTTTTGATCAGCACAAAAAAAAGGGAGAAAATATAACTTTTAGAAATCCCCCGACCAAGCTGATTTCAACCTCACTGAAGTTTAAACCATAACAAGTTATAAATGTTATCCTTCTATTTTTTTCTTCATTCAAACACAAAGTTTAGATGATCAGGAAATACTATATATCTTTTGTAGTTTGATTGTATTAAAGAGCCAATGTTATGAAGTTAAATGTCATAATTCATCTCTAATATGTATGTTATATTGCTGTGAAAACATCTCTTTCATACAACTGGACTTATTCATGTTTCTCACCACAAAACAACATTTCACGAGATCACGTTTGAACACATCAGGATTGTTAATAATTTTCTTTTGCCCGCCCAGTACTCATTTTCGCTGAACGGAGCCTGAACGCATCATAATGGAACTGAATGGAACCGCCGTTTGTTTCTGCTCCCCACAACACGAGATGAGGAAATGTTCCACATCCCTCGCTCATGCTGCCCGCAGCATCAGGACCATTTAGAAGATGCAGTGTGCAATTTGTCAGTGTCACTTATTCACTGGGCGATGCACACACATGCGTGATGCTCATGCAATTTTCCCTTTATCTTGTATGTCACATGTGTGTTTAACGCGTCAGCTTGTTGTCATGCATCAGTTGTGCATCCCCACTGTAAAACCAGCCATGTTTTATCTCTACTGTTGTCTTCCTGTCATGACTGAGAACCAAAGCAGCAACATCCCTGAGTAAAGCACATGACGTCATAAGAAACTTCAAAGGTGATGTATTCTGCGAAGTGGCATGTAATATCCCTTTTATTTGTATAGATTACACAAATGTCTCAAGCTGTTTTGTATAGCACTAACATGGGAGAACTGCCACTGGACAACACCTACGTTGTGTTAAAGGCTGAATCAGATGCTTCTCAGCTCCAGGACAGAGAACTCCCACGGAATGAAGAGATGCTGTAGCAAACAGACTGATGTTTCTACTACTGTGTCTCCAGAAATAAAGACAAAATACAAACACATAATTGTATTGTCGACCTAAATACAAACAGCATCCTCCGGTGCTGAGAAATGAAGCCAATGCGGAACCTGCAGTTGCACAAATGACCACTTGAGGCTGGCTCCAAAAGCGAGTCATACACCCCCCTTCCCCATGTTAAAATGTCCAACCGTACAGCAGAAATAAACACATTTACAGCCTGGTACAGGAAACAGTCTCCACAGCTAATGTCCCTGTTCATGTCAACTGTACAGGGTGGGGGGTTTATATCGTTCACTCGTGGGGACGCCCCCTGAAACCCGGTTTAAAGGAGAACAGGTTCTAAATGTGTAAAAACATGGAGTATTAATGTGGTCGGGAGTCAACAGTTCTGCAGCGTCTCACACCTCCTCTCTCCGTCTCTCCGTCTTTGCATGAGGGGCGTGGTTGAGATGATGCTGAGAACTCTCATTGTCACAAATCCAATAAAACCCTGCACAGAGTTTGATAATAAGAACAGGTTAATAAATGAAACCTGTTTTTTTTCTTGCAATGTATTAAATAATTGATGGTATTAATACAATCCTAACCCCATTTGAATTGTGTTAACGAGGACGCTGCCCGCTGTGTGTCTGCTGCGTCACCTGGACCCGCCTCCACTGACGACGCTCCTCCCCCTTTTTATTTATTTATTTTTTCAGTCGCCGTTTCACTGAACAAAAAGCGACAAAACATCGTAAATGACAAAAAGAGGAAAAGAAAGACACAAAAGTCAAATAAAAAAAATCAAGTACATTAATAGGAAGTACTTCCACCGGCTCTAGAAGATGGAGGGAATTTGGTTGGAAGAACTTAATCCGCTTTTTCATTACAGCCCACACAAAGCATAAACAATTGGGTAAAGAGCAGCCATGCTGGAGAGAGTGTGGGCAGATGAATGCCAACCACACACATGTTCTGGACATGCATAAATACAAACATGGAGGGGATCCTCTGCTACATGATTCCCAGGGATCCACAGATTGTGTACCTGGGACTGATACCTGGCGACATAATGCAAAAGAAGGACATCTACCTCTTTAAAATCCTGATACTCGCAAGTAAAAAGGCCATCGCAAGGAGCTGGATGAAAAGTGACCCTCCAAAGCCTGGACAGGCTGGTCATTGTAGAGGAAATATACTCTGTGGAAACATGTACTCTCTTCCTGAGGATCAAAGCAGTGACCCATGAACAACGCTGGGGGAAATGGACTGTATACAAGGGAAAAGATGAGTGATGTTCTCAGCTGACTGGAATGGATCAAAAATAGTAAAGAGCGATTGGTGACCCCCTATGAATTTACTCTTTATCCTTTTTTTAGTTACAAGTGCAGTCCATTTGATGACAATGACAATGAGTTGGGAGGAAATGTGGGTTGTTGGGGCTCACTGTTGTACAGCATAATACAATCAGTGACTTGAAGAATTCAATTCAGCGTCGAAATCGTCAATACTTTCCCCCGAATGTTATCTACAAGCTGCAAGTCATCTCCGCTGGGCGTTCGTGTGCAGATGTCAAAGAGATGAAAGACGTCCACCACGTCTTGAACTGAGTCCCAGTCCACCGAAACTGGTTAACCGACAGCATCCAAGATGTGGAACTACAAACACTGGCTGACTGGCACACCAACCGCTGCCAATAGCCAACATTTTACTACAAAAGAATCCGATTCACAGCAAACGATGTCATTCTCTCCATTTCATCCATAGCATCATGGGTATGCGTGTCAAAATGCCACTGGGCATGCGTTTGTATTTGCAGAAAATGAGACATCGATGATGTTTTCTGTTCAGCAAATTCAAATGGAGTGACTTGTTCCACAGCCATGTGAAGGTTGTTTGGCAGACATGCAGTTGACACAGAGTCCACCAGGGGAGATCAGTCTTTTGATGATATCATTTATTGGAAATGCTTCTATTGTGGACAGTTTGTGCACAATAACATACTTTTCAGTGTAAACCCTTTTTGGTTTGAATTCCTTAAGTGGAGATGGATTAATTTTAACATTCATTCAGATTTGACATCTATGTACTCGTTGCTCCCCTTGGTAATATTTGAATCCTGTCTGGAGCGATGTCTTGTATTATAAAGTAATACGTTTATAAATCTGAGCTTTTTCTGTGTGGGAAGAGCTGCTTGTCCTTCTACTTTTATATATCTTTTTCTTTTCTTTTTTTTTTTTACTCGATGTGAAATTGGTCACTTTTTTACCAACATATAGATGAGACCTATCGGCGGAACTGATATGATGGCATCCAAAAAATATAGCCATCAGGAGAGCTAGACCTTGTAAAAACATTCAAATGAGCAAATAAGGTACTGGGATTCTCTTCTGAGCCCCATTTGTTTGCCTGTATTTTATATATTTTCAAAATTGGCACCATTAAAAATTATCCCAAAAGAGCAATTAGCAGTTCATGTTCTCAGTAATGCTACGAATGCTATTGAAAGCTTTTCAGTGGAATGGTTCCGCTATGACAAAAAGCTGTGATTGTCTACCTTAATAATAATAATAATAATAATAATGATGACCTTCATTAGAACGTTGGCTCATCTCTTTACACCCCACAAGGTGAAATCCCACGTCTGAAGAAAAGCTTTTTCTGATGACAACCAGGACAGCGCTCATTGTAGAGGCGTCCATACTGTTCATACCTGTCCACATGTGTGCAAGTGTGTCTCTGTGCACACCTATGAAGCACACAGTTTACAGCCCCACCCCCACCCCCCTCTGTCTTGTCCCGTTCAGCGGTGCTGACTCGGGTACACAGTGAATCCAGCTCGGCTCTGATGAATCTTGCATGCGTTTTGGTGGAGGCCCGAGGACGGGTTGTAAATCTTCCCTGGCACCTTTAGAAGAAGGGAGGGGTCTCTTCACAATTCCAGCCAGAGGCTGGGGGGAGGGGGGTGGGGGGATGATGTCGTAGGACCAGCACGCACTGCTGGGAACCAATGTAGAATGCTTTATCTGAAACTTTGTTGGGTGACACTGACATACCTCTCTTCAGAATGAGTGTGAAACAGCTGGTGGGTCCCTACCTCCTTCATTGCAAACACGGCTCTGTATTCTTTCTAACCCAGCAAAGAATTACTTTATTAAAGAGAAGCACTTTATTAAAAGAGTGGTGTTTAAAGGCTCACTCAACTGAAATTAAGTTGGAGTGTTGAGGGTGATGCAGCACCCTCTGTTTTTTTCTTTCTTTCTGTGGGCCTATTGTTAAACTTCAATGGAAATTAAAACGATCTGCCAGCTGATGAGCTGTTATACGTACTGCCAGGCTCATTGGTAAAATGAGACACGAGTGAGCAAGAAGATGGAGGAGTCAGGTAACCAGGATGAGTCTGAGGGCACCTGGTGGACAGGTAGGGGAATGGCAGTAAAGCTGAAAAGAGAAGCGTGAATCCAATATTTTCTGTCAGTCGACTACAAAGTTCAGAATCATTTCTATACAAATGCTGTTTAAATAATGTGTTCCTATAAATAAAGTAGTCAGTTGTTTACAGTGTTCATTTTGACTCTTTTCACAGATGACAATATATATAAAAAACCTTTTACGGAAGGCTAATTCAATTAGTTTTTTTTACTTTACTCCCTTGATACTTTTATCAGAGCAGAATAATTGTTAGCCTGTAAATAGCTTAGATGTTGTACTTGTATGATACATATTCAAATGTAAATTAGATTCAATTACATTTATTTTGTATAGCCCAAAATTACAAATGACAAAATCTGTACACATACAACATCTTCTGTCCGGGACCTCACATTGGTACAGGAAAAACTCATCTATTATACACAGAAGTAAAATAGTCTGTGTACATAATGAGCAACATAACAGAGTTACAACACATTCTGCTCATGACATACATTATTCACAGAGAGAGGAGCTCAGTGTATCCTAAAACATCCCCCAGCAGCCTATAAGCCTATAGCAGCATATCAAGGGGCTGGACCAGGGCAAACCTGATTCAGCCCTAACTATAAGCACTATCAAACAGGAAAGTCTTAAGTCTACTCTTAAATGAGGTGGCTGTGTCTGCCTCCCGGACTGAAAGTGGAAGCTGGTTCCATAAAAGAGGAGCTTGATAACTGAAGGCTCTGGCTCCCATCCTACTTTTTAAGACAATTAGATGGTCATTTGCATGAGAAGAGAATAATGAAAGAAAACAAATTATTTAAAATAATCATCCGCTTGTTGCTGATCAATTTGACCCACTATAAGTGGTTCTCACTGTATTCAAGTTTTCATTTTAGCATTACTGTATCGCAGGTTGCCCCATATCTTTTGATCTGGATGTGTTTTCTTATAATGAGGTGTGTTATTGTCATGGAAAAGAAATGTCCAGCTTTAGACAAAGTAAGGGTGTGACTTTAAAAACTCTAAACCCTCAGCTCTGAGTGTGCCTGTTCTGATGTGCTCTGGATTCAGGTAATTTATGTTGGCATGTAAAGCTGGTTAAACTCTTCTTTTCCCCTCTAAAAGGCTGATAAAGTGAGTCTCAGGAGATTTACCTTGTTACACTTTAATGATGCCTTGTTGCTCCGTGTGGCTGTACATCAGCAGCACATCTTTGTGGGACAGCCACCATGGGGAAATGGATTTCAGCCAGTCAGCAGTGGTTTCCTTCTGCTATTACTTGAGGTACACTTAACTGTACTTAGCTTCTGACAGTAACCGTTGAATATGTATGTCTAACAAATGGGCTGGATAGGTTTTTACAGTTGGCCCCATTAACACTTAAATTGACCACATTTTCTGATTCCAGTTCCCAACATTTTTATATTTTTATCCTTCATGACATTAAACTTAATGGAGAACATAATCATTGGAATGAATGTTTGAATTAGCTCGATCCACCTTCGTCCTGTTTACTGAGACAACAATGTCCTGTCAATGCACTGCTTTTGGTTTCCACTGGTCTCCGTCAACGTTGGCGACCAGTTCCTGGAACTAAAATTGCATAAGAAGCGATGCTAACTAAGTTCCAGGAACATTCAACGGTTGCTAGCACAGCTGTTGATCGTGACTGGTTACCTAACGGAGGTGACATCCCATTACAACAAGGATGCCTGCTACTGGTAGAAATGGGGATACGACAGCCAGCCAAATGATACTGTGTGAAAATGAAAAGATGAAACAAGATTATAGAAAATAAGGACTCAAAATACAGTGGAACAGACTGAAAAAAGTGGTTTGATGCACTCGCCACTGACCGGCTTGCACCAGCTCCAAAAATTTTAATTTGTGTAACTTCTATCTGTAATCCACTCAAGTCATCTGAGCTGCCACGCATCTGTGTATCTTTTCATCTATTTCAAGCACATTGGAAGCAGATTAAAGGGTAACTTCACTAGCTTATTGGGTAATTACCTGTTTTAATTGCTAGCAATCAAGGGAATTAGCAAGGGCTCTCTATTGTGCACACTCTGTGTTTCCGCCATCATTGTTCAACATCCTCCAGTTTCAGGCTTAGTGACATCATAGAAGTCAATTAGGGTTGAAAGAGACTCATGGAGGCGTCTTTGTTCTACCTGAGTTTTAGAGTTGAGAAGAACAAAGGTCTGTGAGGCTTTCTCTGAGACGGCTTTCTATGGCTTCTCATTGCACGGCTGTTTCCTTCATCCAGACTGCAGGGCTCTTTCCAACCAAAAAGTTAAAGCTGTATTTTAACTCAATATTGCATTGACTATCCATAGTCAGAAAAAAGGAAACAAAGAGGCATTTCAAAACAGAACAATGTGTGGCATGTATTATTGCTAATTTGTAGTATTGGCATCTCAAGATGAATGAAATATCCGCAGCCTTTGAATTCCTGATTTATTACATTGCAACAAAAAGTGTGGACATCGTTTTTTTTATGGATTCAGTTTGTTTCCGTTTGTATTTGCATGGTGAGGGTTTATTTTAAAAACATTAAAGTTTTATGTACCACACATTTTACACAACATAAAGTCATGGCCTCACTATAAACATGTCTATGTACAGTATAACGGGGATGGCTACATTAAATGAAACCTATTGATATCTTTTTTATAACAATGAGTGTATCGCTAGTCCTTCAGTGCCTCATCCTCTAAACACCACAGGGTGGCGTAGCACTCAATAAATATAAATCTCTCACATCGACCTGATACTTCAGGCTGCGAACGACCGCATGCACAACTTCTCATGTGTTCATGACAATATTGATACTAATTTTGGACAATGGCATGGCTGGATAGCTAGCTGGTCCTGTTGGTAAACATACTGCCGATATATATTTACTCTTCGTTGACTGAATCCTGCTCACATAACGTCAGCTTTCCTGCTCGCGTCAAGCTCATTAAGATATCGTGAAAATATTAATATTGATTGTGGACAATTACATGCATGGATAGCTAGCTCGTCTTGTTTTTTAAAACTTACTGTCACGTTGTATTTACTGTTTGTCAACCATACGCAATATCATTGACTTTAAATCTTGCAAGCATAACATTAGCTGAAATATCTCCCGTTGTATATCGAGTCCTGTTTACTGGAGCAGTGCAGAAGAACCTGTAGGGATGTAACGATTGATCCAGGTGTCATGCAACTCTCATGGTTACCAGGGAAACGGAGTGAATGGCTTGTGACAAAAACCTTCAGATTCTGGTTTCAAAACGCAGACAAATATAAATGTAAGGTTGTCCTTTTTAAAAAAAAAAACTTTGGCAAGTGACCATGGTAGAAGCCATATAATGTTGGATGCTGCCTAGCAACAGGCAGCTTTATCTTTTGTGAGAGACGCTGTGCGCATTTATGAATGCGGAAAAGCGTAGCTTCATTAATTATTATTGTTCTCTCTTTAAAGTTCATAACTACTCTGCCACAATATTCGCTGTGATGACGTCATGGAAACCTTTACAATTGGTGTAAGCAGCCCCTCGTGCTCTATATTGATACAATACCTCATTTCAAAAGCAACAGAGGTGAAAGTTCATACAGAGAACATAATTAAAGCTGAGAACATCATTCATTTGGATGGCAGGTGGATGATGAGCACATTGACGGTGTGCTCGTCTAACTTCTACTGTATTGCTAAGCAAAAATAAATACAAGTAAGGAAACAGACTGTCAGCAAATGTAACAATATTGATTAATAGACTTATACATATTTAGGGCATTTTGAGGTAGTTGCAGCCTGAAGACAAAACTAGTAGAAATATAATCCAACAATTTGGAAAAGCCCTACAGTAAAAAGTACAGTTACAAACCAATAGGTGTATTCAAATAACAAATATAGTAAAGTAATGCTGTGAACTAATGCCTCCTACCCGATAGTGTGTGGTACTTTTAATAATTAGGATCCATGGCAAAAATTAAAGCTGCTTCCCTTTTTTTTTTTAAATCACTAACTAAAACATAGACATGAAACAATGATCTGAAGTCATCACCAACAAATTGATTTACAAAGTCATGAAATATGAATGATAGAATAAAGCACCTGTGAGGTATGTTCAAAAGAATACCTCTGGGGTGTGCGGGGCGAGGGCTTTGACCCCATGTCAAACTGTTGTTAAATGATTGACAGCTGTCAATCAGAACCACCGGGCCGAGGCTGGAGAAGAGCGTCATTTGGTCATGCAATTACCACAATGTTTGCTTTTTACGTGATAGATTTGTGATTTTGGCATGAATTTAAAAGCTAAACTACCATTAAATCCATCTTCCGATCTACAAGATGTGTTCAGCATGTTTAGTACACTGCTTACATTTTTCTTGTATATTTTCAGAAGGACGTAACACCGATCTGCTGTCTTTATTAAAGATATAAATAAAAAGCTATCTGACATTTCTTCGAAGCGAGAGTTGCTTCTCAGTTTTGGAACATCCCAGTGGACTGTCGTCCGTGGTAACAGAATCCCACACTTGCTGTCTTGTATTATATATAAAGCAACAAAGACAACAATATATAAAATACAATACAGGGACACAGGTACAATTACTGCAGTTAAAAAGTCACTTGTGGTTAAAAAACATACAAACACAAAAATACCTTGTATCACTCTGTGTTGGCTCAGTTAAGACTTTTATAATGACATTTTCTGAGTCATTTAATCGACATTTACATTTGTATATAAAATTCCTGAATTATTGAATGTACCCGTGGATTCACTGCACCGATTCTTGAATGAGACCTTTGACTCCTACTAAGTCCATTTTTAAGTGTTTGAAAACTTGCTTAGAATGTTTCAAATTAATTCAGCAATACTATAATATATATATATATATATATATATATATATATATATATATATATATATATATATATATATATATATATATATATATATATATATATATATATATAATGTAGTAGATGCATTTCTTTCATTTCACCTTGAAGGGATGGACTACTGTGGCATACTACCGGTCCCATCTGCAGAATATATTGCTCATTAAGACTCTATGTCCAAGAGCCTCCCATGGCTGTAGTGAGTCACAAGCTTTACAAAGCAAAGACTATAATTGACTCCTTCCTCCTCTTACCAAGCCTATCCAATCGTATGCAGGCCTCATGTCGGCCTTTGTTCTGCTCAAAAACCGACATTCATGCAAAAGATTGGTCTCATTTTTTAACCGGAGCATCCTGCAGATTCATTCCACACTTGATCCACTAAAGTTAGGAACGAAATAAGCTTTTCTATTTCTGTCACCACCATCTTGACTCTAAAGGGAGCTGGGAGGGACAATTGAGTGAACTCTTCGTTGTTTAGGAGGTGAGATGGAGACACACCTGGCGGACATCTGCGCGCCTTTCTTGTTCTTTTATGGAAAAAGAAAGCATCTTTTCAAACTCACTTTATACGCCCTCCTATTGTGTGCCCGCTATTGTCGCTGGGTTGTCGTGTTCTTTTACTTCCACCTCTCAGTCAAAGGGCATTGTGCTACAGAACAACGGTACAGTGGAGAGCGGTTCTCCTCCCTCACAGATGCCGACTAGTGGTCACCCCCGAGTGTTAACATTGAAACGCAGACGTCCGGAAGTGCCCTCCTGATGGTAATGAGGTCGTATGACCTTTATTGTTTCCCATTTATGGAAGCTGTGTGCAATGTCTTTTCAAGCCGTCTGAAAATGGAATGCCTGAAAAACTGCACATCGTTTAGAGAAAACACGATAGATGCCAACTTTATTTTGTATCTCACTGTCTTCATCATTCTGAAACCATAACACAACAAATGTTACTCCTGCCACAAGAATTGTCTGTTCATATTTTAAAGTTACATAACATAGCATTAACATCCTTATCCCTATTTGTGTTGTACTATTCAGGCAAATTAAGGATCCCCCAAGTAAATGTGTTCTTCAATATAATTGAATGATACGGCAACAGAAACACATTTATTGTTCAGTAGCATCAAACAACCCCCACGACAGTGTCAGGGCAAACATAGATGGCAATATTTCTCCAGTAATATAACGTTCGCTCCATTCAGTCAGAGAGACTGGAGGGAAATAAAGGAGGCGTTTTAGAAACCTAAAAGATGTGGGACTGGAGCCCCAGAAGCCGAGTGGCCAAAGAAAATGAGAAACGGCTGTCTATTGATTTTGCCGTTGTTGTCTTTCAACCCTGAAACCAGTCTTACAATATGAGGCGCCGTCATTTCACTGTGAAATAGACCTCGTCCTCTGCGTCCGCTCCCCTGCTCAGGCTCGAGGAGTTGGTATTAAGGATTCTTGCTCACCCTCAGAGCACTGAGCCTCTCCTTCGCTCTTCCTGTCTGCACATACCGTACGTGATTATCGGACACTGAAAAATGATTAACCTCCTGGTGACGGTTCAGCCGTAATAATTCACGGCCGCTGTTGGAATGTCCTTGTCGGATATGTGCACAGATAAGTATTTCAAATGCCAGTTAGTCGCCCTTCATATTTCCACTTGGCTCGGGGTGACGCGGTAAAGACTAACGGGGGATTCACTGCAGCAGCAACTTGTTTAAAAAGATGCTTCATGCAGAGAGACTGTTTTCTTTGACTTCTAAGAGGATGATTAGAACTTCCCTGTGGGGAAATTCACAAGTTCTCACCATAATCCCATTTTTTTCCAGCCATTAATCTGCATTGGAAAACCACATGCGTGTGTGCAACTGCTAGGACTTTGAAGGACTTTTGGGCAGTATTCTGAGAAAGTGTGTATTCTTTTTTGTTTTTAAATAACTGATGACTGTATTTAGATTGTATGGCCCTTTTGTGTTAGACGTTTACTGAGCGCCAGCTAATTATCGTTACTCGCTGCTCTATTTGTCTTTGTGCGTCGGGTCACCGACCCGACTGCAGACAAACGGTAGTGTGATGACATCTGTTCAAACTGTAAGTCGAGTGATGCTCGTGACGCCGGTCCATTTACCGTGATTGATTTTGTGTTCGCCGCGAGGGAGTCAAAGGCTCCCGGTTGTTATCTGGTTGTGATGTGAGATGTGTTTGTTCACGCTGCAGAATGGAGTAGTTCATTCACACTGGGATTCAGAGTGACACCAGTATTAATGCTGAATGTTTCCCTCGCTGGTTGCACGATGATTTCACGTTGAGTCAGTCCAGTTCTTCTGGGAGAACCCATGTGCTCCCCAGGTAGAACCCACATGCTCCCCAGGTAGAACCCACGTGCTCCCCAGGTAGAACCCACATGCTCGGTAGAACCCACGTGCTCCCCAGGTAGAACCCACATGCTCCCCAGGTAGAACCCACGTGCTCGGTAGAACCCATGTGCTCCCCAGGTAGAACCCATGTGCTCCCCACATAGAACCCACGTGCTCCCCAGGTAGAACCCACATGCTTCCCAGGTAGAACCCACGTGCTCGGTAGAACCCATGTGCTCCCCAGGTAGAACCCACATGCTCCCCAGGTAGAACCCACGTGCCCCCCAGGTAGAACCCACATGCTCCCCAGGTAGAACCCACGTACTCCCCAGGTAGAACCCACGTACTTAACCCACGTGCTCCCCAGGTAGAACCCACATGCTCCCCAGGTAGAACCCACGTGCCCCCCAGGTAGAACCCACATGCTCCCCAGGTAGAACCCACGTACTCCCCAGGTAGAACCCACGTGCCCCCCAGGTAGAACCCACATGCTCCCCAGGTAGAACCCACGTACTCCCCAGGTAGAACCCACGTACTTAACCCACGTGCTCCCCAGGTAGAACCCACATGCTCCCCAGGTAGAACCCACGTGCTCGGTAGAACCCATGTGCTCCCCAGGTAGAACCCATGTGCTCCCCACATAGAACCCACGTGCTCCCCAGGTAGAACCCACATGCTTCCCAGGTAGAACCCACGTGCTCGGTAGAACCCATGTGCTCCCCAGGTAGAACCCACATGCTCCCCAGGTAGAACCCACGTGCCCCCCAGGTAGAACCCACGTACTCCCCAGGTAGAACCCACGTGCCCCCCAGGTAGAACCCACGTACTTAACCCACGTGCTCCCCAGGTAGAACCCACATGCTCCCCAGGTAGAACCCACGTGCCCCCCAGGTAGAACCCACATGCTCCCCAGGTAGAACCCACGTACTCCCCAGGTAGAACCCACGTACTTAACCCACGTGCTCCCCAGGTAGAACCCACATGCTCCCAGGTAGAACCCACATGCTCGGTAGAACCCACGTGCTCCCCAGGTAGAACCCACATGCTCCCCAGGTAGAACCCACATGCTCGGTAGAACCCATGTGCTCCCCAGGTAGAACCCATGTGCTCCCCACATAGAACCCACGTGCTCCCCAGGTAGAACCCACATGCTTCCCAGGTAGAACCCACGTGCTCGGCAGAACCCATGTGCTCCCCAGGTAGAACCCACATGCCCCCCAGGTAGAACCCACGTACTCCCCAGGTAGAACCCACGTGCTCCCCAGGTAGAACCCACATGCTCCCCAGGTAGAACCCACGTGCTCCCCAGGTAGAACCCACGTGCTCCCCAGGTATGCAGATGCATATTAGTCCACAGGAATGTACGGAACGGTATTTGTGACTGTTGCACGCTTCAAAGACCAGCATACTTCTGCAAAGGTCAATTTGGTTCATTTATTATGTTTGGTATTACATATTGATTGTAAACAATCTTATATTTGATAAACAAACCCATTTCGCTCCTTGATATAACTGAAAACTCTTTGATTGCCATATCTTAAATGTAGTGCACTGCACATGCTAATGATCATCTACTTAGGACTAAAGCATTTTAATCTATTAAAATCTATTTTAATCTAACTTTGTATTACTTTGTACTACATACTTGTACTACTAGTATGACCAACTATTCATTTCCTGCATTATGAAATAGTGGAATTTATTTAATAAATAATGTTGGTAACGAGAAATATTGTGGTAATTTCAAATGAAATTTCTAATACATGACTTGCCAATTGTCACCTACACTCAGTACTTAAGTCCCAAAATAATATGAGTTTTTCCTATAGCATGTTGAAGGCATGACCTGCTTCTGATTGGCTTACCATGACATTCTTTCCCCGAACCTTATTAATTTAAAATGAATAAATGAAACAAAGATTAAAGCCTTATCTTTCCACAATCATCGTTAGGCAATAGACACAAATAATAATAATTCAGTGAGAAAAGTTGATCCCATTTTCAATGTGTTTGTTTCTGGTCTCAGCTTTGTGGCTCCTGCGGGGGTTAATGCCTGTAGACCTTATGTATGTGTTCCTCTCCCCCGTCCTTCTCAGTGCTTGGTGTTTGAAGATGCTCCCATGGGCGTGAAGGCGGCTCTGGCTGCAGGGATGCAGGTGGTGATGATTCCCGACGACAACCTGGACCCCGGCCTCACCCGGGAGGCCACGCTGCGACTTGGGAGCATGGAGAAGTTTGAGCCGCAGCTCTTTGACCTGCCGGCGTTCGACTGAGCCCAAATCCACAAATGATGACCGGGCAGATGGATTACCGGCATACCTGAACATGTCTGTGGACATGTTATGTGTCAAATGACACACGTACACCTTTGAGCTTTTTAAATGTCTGCCTCCTACATGTCTGGACCATCCCGATACGAGGGAGGTGGAAAGCAATTCATTTCTGCTACTCAATATATTAGAAATTGTTCAGAAACCAGTCCCATAGTTAAATATATAAATACCATGTGTTGGATGTCAATCAAAAGACATGTTCTGGTCAAAGCAGGAAGCTCTTGAACACACACTGTAGATAAGTCAGAATGGTGTCTCTGAGCCTCTGTCCTTGTTCCACATTGTGTCTTATTGAAATGCCACAGACTCCTCAGTGTAATCCCGTCCTCACCCTTTCATGTCTGCCTTTTCACTTAGTGCAACTCACGTGTCCCCCGTCCTCTGGCCAAGCAGACTTCTACCATCAGGCTGCTGAAATAGGATTTCACTGCACTCCCATTCCCCTTCCCCTCCATGGCTTCCTGGCCTTTCATCCTCAAGGAGGGGGTAAAACATGGTTTATTTGTGTGATTGTAGTGTTAAAGTGGACGACTGTTTTCCTTTAGGTTCTAATTACAGGCTGCCTGAAGATGACGCTGGGTTAGATACTAAAAGGACTTCATCCACACCGTGTAACATCATCTTTTCCATGTGCAAATGTGGATTACTTTATCAAAATAAAGAAATCCAGAACACAAACCCGGAGTGTTTTTAATTCATTTTCATCTCGACTTTGATTTCAAATTGAAGTAGGCTTATGGGTTATTTTCTGACATGTTGCCTTATTCCTTCATATTTTCAGGGAATCTAACCCCGTGCATGTAGAGCTGGTGTGCTGTCACGTTCACTTCACCGTCTGGATTGTCAGATGTAAGTGGCCACTATGGCTCTATATCAAAGACCCTGATTTTACAGAAAAGGATGAGATGAAAGAAAAATAACCTGAAGTTATTATTCCATCTGTGTAGTAGTCCGTAAATACAATTTGAGATGAAAGCTGTATCCATCCACAGCTATTAACATTGTTCTGTTGACTTCCAAAGGAGATCATGGTTGTCGTCATTGGCCGCTGCTCTTCTTGGGAGGGCTGTCTCATCTGGTGTGTGCAATGCGCATCAAATTAATCTCATCTTTGTCAAATGTCCAGACGAATCTTGTACGAGGTGGACATCTTCCAATGTTACGGTCTTATCTGTATACGGTTTCCTCCTGTTTTGTTTGATGACCGCAACACACACACACACACACACACACACACTGGTCGAGTTCCACCAGTTTATATAAAGTCTATGATAAGACTAGAGAGGGCCATAACATTCTCCCGGGTGCAGGGAAAATTACATTTATGAGCTCAACACAAACAACACGTCAAGTACCGAGGCTTGGGGAGTGTCCCTCGCTTTCTCTATGACGCTCTTGGTTCCCCTCTAGCGTCAGCTTTGGACCCGTCCATCCCATGTGTCACTTTCCACTTGTTCATTCAATTTAATTCAGTTTATTTGGTATAGCCCAATATCACACATTACAAAGTCCCCTCAGAGGGCTTTACAATCTGTACACATACGACATCCCTGACCTTTGACCTCACATCGAATCAGGAAAAACTCCCTAAAAATAACCTTTGACAGGGAAAAAAAGGAAGAAACCTTCAGGAGAGCAACAGAGGAGGATCCCTCTCCCCGGATGGACAGATGAATAGATGTCATGTGTACAGAATGAACAGAGTTACAGAGTTACATAAACACATTACATGAATATGTCTCTTTAAAAAAAATGAAGTTTAGTTTGTAAGTTTACTTTCGCAACAAACTACTTGGTGAGAGTTCGTCAAATAACTGTCCATTATATACAATAACTAGGACATGTTTGTTACGTAACTGCCGTTAGTAGAGTACGGATATTACATAAAGGTAGTCTTATGTTTTATATTAATACATAATGGAAGTTATGATAGGGAATATTAATAGAGAATATTCTGCAGAAATATATTGTAAAGCATGAGATGATCATTGTTCTATTATTGTAACTGTTGATAACTATGTATTATAATTGTATGATGCATGAGAATGAATGATAGTTTATTGTTTAGAAATGTTGTTAAAATTGAAAGCGGGGTGGGAACCCGTGACATTTTATTCTGAAGGCAAGATAAGAGGTTTTATTCTGAAGGGGAACTTCTCGTCTTGACCGGAAGTGTGACGTTTGACCCCGTGATCTTTGCGATGGCCTTAAGCCAACCAAAGGTGATGTTTGTTTGACCCAGAGAATTACTAACATTTAAAGGTGTTAAAGGCGTGACTGAGTACAGATAAAAGGGATTTGTACTGACGTTCTCTTTTTACTTTCCTTTCGGCTTGAATCGACCAGACAGCTCCTACTTCACGAGAGAAAGTGACTCAGTCTGTGGAAGTCTGTTCAACCGGCCCTCGCGATCGTGAACGTATTATTTTGTCTGGTACTTTTTTGCCATTAAATATTGTTCATTTTAAACCTATTCTTGACTTTTCCTTAAGCCCGAGGCGTCCAGTAAACTCGTCCTTTTTTATAGCATCAACAAAGCATAAGAGATCATGCACCCGTGTTCCTATAATCCAACAATGCAATGCAGAGTGATTTTAATGCCCACTACAGTCCCAGTTGCGTTGCCACCCAACATGTTTTCTAGGATCCGACTCCTTCGATTGATTGAGAGCACGTGGAAGTTTCTTTGAAATTGAAATCCATCTTCAGAAGGGTGTCGAGGAGCATGGCATATTTCCTCTCATTTGTGCGTTCTCTGACCCATTTCAAAGATAATGGTTTCCAGCTCGGAGCTAAAATAATTTTTCCTGGCTTTTTTTGGTCATACTTAAAAAACGCTATCTCATGCTTTTCTGGCTTGGTGTCTGTATAGTGGGTCAACCATTCAAATGGCCCCACGTCGCTCTGAACATACCCGTTAAAAAATCCATAAGGCTCCACCTATTCTTTATTGTTTCCCATGTCTGCCACTCGCCCTTCTCTTTCATCCTCGCAGCAAACCTTTTCAACCGTGAGGGCAGGAGAGAAGAGGGGAGTGGCACAGATACATGTCATCATGTCATCATATCCTGTCATGTTTCCCAGGCTCCGATCGTCGTCTGTGCTCACAACTGATAGAGAGTGGCTGTGGGACACATTCATCTTCAACGTCAAGTTTTACATTCGTATTTTATCAGAACTCAGACAAGCAGCTCTCCTCTGGGGGCAAAGTCAAAAAAACACTGGACGCCAGAGAAAGACATTTTATGGATGACCTCATTTTGAACATTAAAGCTTCTTTTTTTTTTTTCTTTCTTGTCTTAAGGGGCTGCAAAACCACACTTGTGGGAAAATGTGTAAAGAGCAGGATGGGGAAGCTCATCAGATAATGAAGGCAGGCCTCCTTCTGCACATTTCCCTCAATCCAGACGAGCAGTCTTAAAAGATACTGACTGGATGTCATATCTTTGAGAAGGCGGAGGCAGCTTTTTGTATTTTTCTTCGGGGGGATTTGAAAAGAAAAGTCATCACCTTACTGAAGGAAATCAGGGATTAAAAATGCAGAAGCTTCTGTATTATAGTCAGGAAATCCAGCGAAGCAACAGTGATGCAAGTATTTTAATTGATTGGTTTGACAGAAACAGTCATAATCCGAAAGTTTGCATCTGAAGTGCATGCCGACGTCTTTCTCTTTGCAGCCTTAAGAAGATTCCTCCTTTTCTTCAAAACACTCTTCCAAAACAAATAGCTTCAGATGGATTTCTCTATTCTCGACACCAAGAAAAAGCACATCTTAAGTGTGCACATCTCCAAAGCAAGTGCTGAATTTCCAAGAAGGAGCAGGAGAACGCCGATCCAATGGAAGTCGTTCCGCTCGATGCCGTTTTGTATTCCGCTGCCAACGTGTGCAACCTCGAGTTGAACCAAAAGGGATTTCATGGAGATGAAGATATCGCAGGCCTCTGACCGCGAGAGGCACTTTGTCTGTTACGAGATAGGATGTGCTTTCTCCACTTGCCATGAGACGCCATGCTTCCCTCAGTGATGCAAATAGACCTCATGTTTTATTCAGCTTCGAGTGATGAGAGAATAAATTTGATTACAGGAGCAGGTGATGGAGAGGACGATGTTGGGGAGCAGATTTGTGAACGCAGAGAGAAGTTTAATGCACAATTAAGGCCAGACAATATCAGATTAACATGTTTGGCAATAACGCTTTGTGGAATTAAACCCTAACTTCTTTGTTGTCTTTTGGTATCTTGGGAATATGATATCATTCAATAATTAGGATTGATGACGTTTCTTTTGTTTTAGATCTAGATTTTAGTTGACTGGCAAGAAAAATAATCATGAGGTGAAACAAATGAATGGGACGTATATGCACACACGCTTATACACCACTGGGGTATGTGCATGCAGTAGAAAGCCAATCCTCCTCACCGGGAGGACGGATTGCACCCCACCTGAAGTCCTAAAAGGTAGAGACAAGATAGCAAGATAGCATCTGGGAAGCAGCCGCTCATTTTAAATCAATGGGAGTTGTCAAAAAATTTGAATAATCCACGATTCACAATGACCATGTTGTGTCAAGGGACCAACATCACCACAATTGGGCCGTTGGAAGAGGCTTATATCAGGAGGAGGTTCTGGAGAGGCACCAGAGAGGCCCACATCTGAGTTACAATCCAACTGATATCAAATAAAGCCATCACTTTTGCAGTCAAAAAATAATGTCAATGTGTTGTTGCGTTTGTAATTCTACATTTAAAAATAAAGATTTTAGAAATGCTCCTTTTCCTCTCAGCCGGCGGAGGGGTGTGTCCCTGACTGTTTGATTGGCAGCCGTCAGCGGTTACAGTGCTACAAGCTGAAGCCACATGTCATGGACACACACTGGGGGTGCATCCCAAGTCCCTTAAGGCATCCCTGTTTCCCTCACTCCCCTCTTTTCCTTGCATCTTAGTCCCTCCCACCCGGGATTGTCGCGTTCAAAAATCTTCAAGAGAGGCAGGAAGGACGTCTTGGATAGATGGTTATAATAAAGCGTATTTAATTAAGTAAGCATGAGTTGTGATAGAGTATCCACAGTCCACGTGCAGTTCTCTGCGTGTAGTCAGCCGTCACACACATCACCCACAAGCCCCGAGCCGAGCTCTCAGACAGGTGAATATACTAGCAAGAAGGAGGAGTGATTTCACCCCATTGGTTTAACAATACAAGCAATACATAATATAATATAAAAAGTCTACTTTTTTTCTCCACGGCTCAGGCGTGTCCACATATATTTCTGGTACTTTCCTCTAAACAACATGGCGGTACAATTATGTGTCGGAAGTTATTTCAAAAATACTTGACCGGACGCATTGGAGAGACGCAAGGAAACCATGCGAGGAGAGAGGGAACGAGGAAAGGAAACGAGCAAACATGTTTTAAGAGAAATGAGACGTCTGTTTCTGATGACAGCTGGATCAGCTGTCTTTAAACGGGTAACAGACTACAGAGGGGAACACATCTCTACTCTGACAGTGATGTTCAACTACTACTTCTACTAATAAAGACACAGTTATCACCATTTAATCAACTGAAAACATTATACAATCACTTTTAATCAATATTTTAAGTGGATTTTTATTCGACTGTTAGCCAAAAACTGTCTGGACTAGGAAACAATTGCGTTACACTGATCATGTATAAATACCACAATCTGTATACACAGTGTGTGGTATTTATACTCGGTCTCCTGTTTATACGCGCAAAGACGATTATGAAATAACCCACAATATGATTATGAACACTGGAATTAATTTATTAGGCTAAATGTTTCAGGTTAAATTTAACCTCATCAAACCCCCGACGATGATGATAAATTATGTAAAAAGTGTCTCAAGCTCTCTTTGACTTAGATTATATCCATAACAAACGTTATTGACGGAAATAACAGATCAAGAAAAGACCATTATTTTTATAAATAAAGAACGTTGTTGGTGGTCCATAATTTTTACAAATCAAATATATAACTTGAGTTTCATCTGTGATCCGTCTTCAGTCATGAAACTCCAGCGATCGGTTGCAGCGTCCAATCACATAACTGATGAACAATAAGGGGGCGTGTCGATCGTTCAAACACTTCCTGGAAGCCTGTTCTCGTGGGTCCTCCTCAGAGATCCCCCCTCGCACCTCAAAGCAGAAATAAGAGCTTTGGAACGGCCGTCAATATTGCGACAGAACACCTTCCAGTTGGGATGGACCCCGGGTTGTTAGTGGAGCTGTGACTCGGGCCCAAACCTAATTGGGCCCGATGTGACTCAATGGGTTGCTGAAAAATTCCTCCGGGCTTGAGCCATGTTGGGTTCGGGCCAAATTCCCTGTTTAAAAAAACACACAAATTATAGTCTGTGTAATGACATGAATAATGTATGTTACCATAATGTATGTTACCATCAAGGTGTAGTAAAAGTTAAGATTTAGAATAAGAGTTAAACTTTAAAGGCCCAGTGTGTACGATTATGTGGCACCTAGTGGTGTGTCGCAAGATTGCAACCAAAGACCCGCTGGCCTTCCAAAAAGGGAGTTATCTTTAAGTTTGTATTATAACTAGGAGCTACTCTTATCAATACTCTGACTAAATCATTATTTTTTTATACATACAGAATTTTTAAAACAAATTCAGAACAGGATTATAAATTGATATTTAAAATATATTGAAATATTGTTTCTAGAGCATCAAGTTATGTTTACAACATCATAGTCACTTTATAAAGTCATTAATATTTCACTCCAAAAGTTAAGTTTACAAAATAAAATGCTTTTGTCTGTGTGTGTGTGTGTAACCCAACTTAACCCAAGAACATCTACGCAATATAAATTATTAGAGTCATTTTCATCAAATACCAATTTTTATTTAAAATAAATACCATCAATTAAATGACATGTCAACTTAATCTAATATCATTTATTGGAAAGGAATTAATAAGGTAAAATACTTAACGTAATCCCCAATTAATACACACAAAAGACAACACTTAGTTCAGGCCTTTTTATTGAAAATGCTTAAACAAGTTAAATATTTATTATATAAAAAAGAAAACTTATCAGGAAATAATAGCAACAAAACCTCCGCAAGCATATATATATATATATATATATATATATATATATATATATATATATATATATATATATATATATATATATATATATATATATATATATATATATATATATATATATATATATATATATATATATACACACACACACTCATCTTTCAGTGTTTTCAAATGTTAAAATATGAAAAAGAGCTCCACAGCTCCACAACTGGTCAAAAATAAATACCCAGCTACCCCAAATCCCTTGGCAGCACAAACCAAGACGCCGTGACGGAGGAGGCTTCCCACTACTCTCCAGACAGCATCACTGCACCGCCAAGTGACGTTCGCCAAGAACCTGCATTCCAAATAACAATATTGCAAATGCCAAATTCCCACTGCTTTGGTTTGTCAACGAGCGACGCAGCTTTGTTTTCTGTCCTTTTCGTACAGAATACACTATGATGTATTATTATTATTATGTGCAGAAGCAGGTAGCTTGGACCACTTTTGGGCTACAAAAGTAAAATCACAAAACATTCACAAATTATAACTTACAGATATAACTAACAAGAATACCCATATCAATAGAAGTTGAAGCGTATTGAACTGTGTTGGTATCTATTTCTAACGGAGTAGATGGATGTGCCAGTTGACATGACGGTGTAGTGGTCCCACTCGCGTTAGGATGGGGAGGTGAAATGGAAAACATTTTCTGTACGTAAACACTCAATCACGCCTGCAGTCACATGTAAAAGTTCCATAACGTACAGCCTCTGTGCAGCTTAGTCATTAAAAATAAGAAATGTCAGAACCAGGAACACATCCACGAGGTATTGATTGTCGTGGAAGATGAATGTAAAAAAGAAAAAGAAAAAAGATGTGCTAAGGTTCTTTGTCTTTGTCACTTGGTGTTCACCTCTTGGGCAAACAACTTGATTTTCAGCTGCTGCTGTATCTTAGAAACCAGTGTGTGCCGATTCAAATTCATTCTGACCTTCTGGAGATGAACTCGAGTCTGGAAAGCTTAGAACAAGAGCATGCATGAGCCCAAAGTGTGACGACCGCCATCATGTTACCATCGACGTAGTTCAGGACTTAAATCCCCATGACAGTAAATATGATGTCGCTCTGCATCCTCAGCAGCCGGTCAGGAAAAAAAAAGGAGGAAAGATGACAGAGAGCGTGATCTGGCACGTGGGCGAAAGGATCCACAATTAAACGTACTTATTTTGTGTTAATACACACACACACACACACACACACATTTTTTAAAATTGATCAAACAATACCTCTAAGAAGGGCTTGACTCGTACCGTAGATGACGTAAAACGCGAATGCTTGGCCCACAGCCAGTGTCCGTTCCGGGCTGATGGCGGACTCTGTGATAGAGGACCCGCTCCCTGGGAACATTTAAATGGCTTTTTGTAAGATAACAACACTATGAATCGTAGCTGTAGGTGATAATACACTCATTTTACATTCCTGACTTCTCGCTCTCGTCATGAGGAGAAATATAGACCATTCAATATATGGCAATGGCAAAATGTGCTGACATGTAGAACGCTTAAGTCAGATATTGTGTCACAAATGTCTGTTTCCGCATTGAAATAACTTTAGCTGACTTTAGATTGCGATACGTTTTCTATATATTTGTTAGGATTTTTTATTTTTTTTGGAATATGTGGATATATAATTGGATTTGGGCCTAAAACTGCTGCTGTGTGTTGGGCTCAAGTAGGGCTTGAGTTTTAGTTAGTTTGCTCAGAAATTGGCGCTATATGACAAAAGACTGATCTACCAGGAAACAGGAAGTAGAGGTTGTGAACTGGGAAGTTGGTTTTGACATTTAACCACCAGAAAAATGGAGAGAGATCTTCAGGAATTTGTCACAAGTGGGCAAGGAAGCAACCTAAATCGAATAGATTCAAACAACCTGGCTTATTTCAAAAGAGATGGAGGAACGATCTACTTGGAGCCTCATCCGTCGCCACCCTAACAAAACTAATTTCAGTCGCCCGTATCCCCAATGCTATTCTTTCTTTAGTAATGTTGTATGCGTTTGATTTGAGCCTCATCTGTTGCATTATTTATGGTAGGAATTGATTCCAGACCGAATTTATAACTCACATCTATATCCATTCCACCTTGTTTTCCACTTGTATCTAACAGCGATGTTTAACTGGCAAGGGAGCATAGTCATTTTGGTACGCCGCTCTGCTGCACATCATACTGGCACGTCATCGCTGTTCGCTCCCAAAGATTCTTTGCTGTGGAGAGCTCAGCGAGAGTCAATAGTGATCTAATGCAGAAAGGAAAATGTAAAGTAAAAGAGAGCCCATGAATACTTTACAGGGGCTTTCCTGTGAAGGAGAACAGTGACAAATGAGCTAACAGAGCATCAGCATCTCATTTCCACGGTCTGGACTTTCTCTCTGAATATTTTGTATCTCTCGCTGCTATAATCTTCTTTTATTTTGAGGCGTACACTATGTGGCTTAAAGCTTCCATTGAAGCCGCGCAAGTGTTCCTCAAAACGCCTCTTCCATCCCCGTGTATCCCGCAGAGCACCGTGGGGACGACTGGTATGGCCTTCCGCTTTAACAGAGACGTCTCCCTGTTAAAGCCGCAATAAAAAGGAAATGGAATAGAAAATACAGCCATTTAAAAACAGGAATATGATGCAGTAAAGGGTTGTCTGGGTTCGATAAAAAGTGCTTTGGGCTTCACTGTGAATATGTCAGGAGAGCTGGTCCTCCTTGATTTCCTGAATTATGTATGTGGGCATCAGTTTGCTCTGAGCAACATTTCCATCATTCAGCAGGATCTGCTACCCACCAAAATACTCTCGATGTCTCAGAGCTGTGCCCATTGAAGCCATTGTGGGTGTACATTGCAAACACAACATTAATTGTACTTTGTAGAATGGCATATTCCAGATTTTTCTTTAAGCAAACAAACTTCAATGACTTTATTCACTCACGTAACATTGCAGAAATCAGGAACATTCTGTCCCAAAATGATGCAGAACAATGTGTCCATGTTTGCATTACTTATAGACTAGATTATTGCAATTCCTTATCATAAGGCTGCTCTAATAACTATCTTAGGCAAGGCAAGTTTATTTGTATAGCACATTTCAACAACAAGGCAATTCAAAGTGCTTCACATAAAACCATTAAAAGAATCAAAACATAAAGCAAATTAAAACAAGATTTAAACAGAAGTAAGTACATTTATTAAGAACATGGATTGCAGAAATGGATTAATATCCTTGAATATGGTTCAATTAAAAGGCAACAGCAAACAGAAAAGTATTTTTCTTAATACTCTCCAGTTGATCCAGCTGCTTATAGACTGCTGGGGGACATATTAGGATACACATCTCCTTCTGTATGAATTAATGTCCCATTAATGCACATTAGTAACTCTCCTTCCCCGGAGTCTTTGTGCTTTTCTCGCCTTACAGGTTTACCTGGACCGTGGTCCTGCCTCCTGCTTTTGTAGCCCTGCTGAAACCCACTGCTATTACTAAATCTGACTAAGTCTGACATGATGTCATTTTATTATGCCGTTCAATCTGTACAAATGACATTTATTGCACTCCTGTTGATCCAGGGAGAGGGATCCCTCCTCTATTTCTCTCCCTGAGGATCTGTCTATTTGGGTAGAGTGTTTCCTTATCCAATGAGAAGGTTCATGGACTTGATAGAGGAAGAATAATTAATACTAGAACACACACAGCAGGCGGATGAGACTGGAGGTAGATGGGACCAACAAATAGTGATCTTCCAGCCAGGAGACCGTTGTTCATTACCCATATGAAATGAGAAGTCCACTTCCGTGGTTATTGGAAACCAAATGACGAGTTATTCCTAAACCAAACTAAGTGGTTTTGATACCTAAAACTTACTTTCCTTGGAAAGACAGAAGTTCATTTTGAAAAGACTGTATGTGTTCTTACAACAGGCAGCGTGTTGCTGCCTGTTGTAAGAAATTATATTTTCTTAGGATGGCATACAAACCATTGTGTGATGGATCGAAATAAAAACATTGCTTCCATCTGGCCAGTCAAAAGTAATAAAGAATAAACTGACATTCATACCCCACCATGTCAATGGATTTAAAACACCCTCAATTTTCAGCAAGATTATTACCAAATCATCCGACACATGACTAATTCTCCTCCTATACTACCTAACCAGCAGGAGACCCTGCATTTACAAGCCCTTATTGTAGAGCAGCCTTTATTGACCCACGCTCCAATGCCCCCTCCTCCCCCGCCCGGATTGTAATGGACAGTAAGGGAGGCCCCTTGTTCTTACATTAAAATGGTTGAATCAGCGCTCTGAGTGTCCAGGAAAGTCCCCTCTGAGCCGGTCGGGCACCGAGCAGCACGTTACCGCTCTGGGGGCCGGCCGGTCGATGGACGTGTTTCCCTTCCAGGCCATCACCTGCCAACATGTCGATAGCACTCAAACCGCGACAACACGCCACATTAAACTACTCCAGCTGTTTGTCCTATGAGCTCCTTGTGTAATGGATTTAAAGCAGTGGTGGCAGTTTTAATTTGATCCATATTTCTGATGGACAATTGGGCAGAAGGAGAGAGTTGAGCAAAAGATGACAACGCTAGTGGAAGTTAGCCCTCCAACGTACAGCAGCCTCCAGCTGTCTTCACACTAGTGCGTGAAGGAGCTCTTGGTGTTGGCATGCCGACGTCAGGCTGCGGGTGACTCACTTGTTTACACTGTAAAACTATAGAAATGTTCTTGAACCGACAGTTCTAAAAGTAGGGTTGCATGAATTTGTTGTTTTCTCTATTTCAACGACACACTTATGAAAAAGAAAAAATATGGATGGTAAAGTCTGGCTTAAAAAAAACAATTCCTGACTGAAGTCAGTTTTGAATTTAACAAATTTGTATGCTGTTTTTTTTGGGGAGGACAGGTTGTCATGTCCAGGAAAAGTTTTGTGTCCATGTTGTCTCGTGATTTCCTTTTTTATTTTGAAGGTCAACTTTCCGTCAACTTGTTCCTTCCCCTGTGTGTTTCTCCTCTGCTCTGATTGGCTGCCTCGCTCCTGCTTGTTTCCACCTGTGCCCTCACCCTGTGTATATATTGTCTGCGTCTCCCTTTGTCCGGGGCCAGTTCGTCTTGGTTCTTGTTCCAAGAGAACCAGCCATTTCCTATGTCTCCAGGTCACGATTTTATCTTACTTTTGTTCATGTAGATTTTCTGTTGGTTTGTTTCCAGTTAATTAAAACTGAGATGTTTTTGTTACTTTGCTTTGAGTCGTGCATTTGGGTTCTAGTCTTCGTTCGGTCTTGACACAGGTTCTCTATTGGACATTGTGTCATTTGTGAGAAAACCGAGGCTGAGGAATGTGGTCAGAAGAACAGAATCTCATCCAATCACGAGGCTGGAAGAGGTGCTGACTTTAAGCTTACAAGGCTGAGACATTCTGAAAATCAGCAGATCTTGTGCCAGCTGCCGGGCACTAGATCTCTGTCCCATGCAATATATTTGATGTATTTCATAGTGTGATTTAAATTTGTAATTGTGTTTGCTATACTTTTTATATGAATCATTTTATTGCTACATGTTGTTGACGGGCCTCATGGCAGAGGGAGCTCTCCTGAGGAAGGCCGAACACGACTCATTAATGGCGATCACAATTATCTGATGTTCAAACATGACAATGCTGTCACCCACAACATTATTTATATAACTCATTTCCTTTAGTTTTGTAGGAACCATTTATCTGTCTATGCTGTGTTTACTGTGGCAAAGCTTTGTCCCTGTGACCTCCTCATACTGACGTGGGTGTACACACTAGGCTATCCCTGTATCCTATGGGAGACTCGAACGCCAATTAAAATAAAAGAAATAAAGTGTGTATTGCTTTTTTTCTTTTGTCTGCTGATGCATTTCAATGGTTACGCACTTAAACACACGGGTTGTAGGGTTGACTGGTACCTCCGAATTAGTTTTCATCTATTTCACTGACCGACTCGGATAAACCGCAACAAACTCGATTGACTCGTGACCGTAACTTTCCATCCAGCAGAGTGCAGAATACGCACGCCGATGCTGTCTTGAAATACTTTTCATTCAATTCGTTTTTTCGAGATGACGCATTGTCCGTGTCAAAATGAAAATCACTGCCAGGGGTTCGAGCTCAGTGTCGCTGACACAAGTTGATGGAAGACATGACCGTCAGCATTTCACATCAAAAATAAAAAAAAAGAAGTGTTTATTGTCAGCAATCTGGCTGCAGAGACAATACTATTGGCTGTACATTAGTAATGTGTGTCACAGTTTTAAGTTTAAGAGATTGTGAGCAAAGTTAGCCATAACAATTAACAACCAAGCTACATCAAAACTGGCACAATTAGAATATCTAGTATGACCTGAGGTGGAACATTAATGTTTAAGACACACAAGCATATTGATACCATGGATAGCGGACTGTGGATAATTTATAACACGCTTGAAGAAATTATTAAATATATTTCACCCAAGAGACTGCTGTTCTTCTCCCATGTGGAATCAAAAGTGACATATTTATTTGAACCCAAAACATTATCTATTACAAAACCTAACCAGCCTGAATATTCAAAATACAAAAAAAAAGCACCACGCACAGTTAAAACACAATATTGGTCACGATTGGGTTGAGGTTTATGGAAACAATGTGAGATGCAAGAACAACTCAAGTCAGTGTGAGAGCCACACACACACACCAGGCAGCTGGCAGCAGGAGGTTGTGGCCTAAAAACACAGTTTGCTCATTAATAGACGATTGGATGATCCCCAGAGGAAGAGGAGAGGTTCAGCACTGATAGCTCACACTGCGAATTATACAAGCTTTGCGGCAAATAAAACAGACAGAAATGGAATTTCAGACTCTCCAGAGTCCCCGCTAGAATGAAAGCCTGAATATTATTAAGACTTTATGTTGGACGGACAAACTTTTAGATGGCCATTTTCCAGCTGGCTGGAAAAAAAGTGGGTGGCGGAAAAGAAGAAAAAAATAAAATGTTCTCACAGACGCTCTCCACTATTCTGTTTGAGGCTGTACTTTAGTCCTCGGGGAAATCCATGATGTGCAAATAAGTGATCTTTACATGAAGTTTATGCCCGCTTTAGCCACTACAGTAGTGGAGATGTGAACCATTTGTGGCTTTGGTGCGATCAAAAGCAGACAGACACAAATGCACACCAACAATATATATATAAATAAATGATGTAATGTAATAAATACATGTATAAATAAATCACATCACATAATGTATTTGTCATGCAGAGGTGTGAAACTGCTTTGTCCTTATTATTCTTTGTCTACCACACATTCGTCTAATATTCCTCTCCTTTTATCTCCCCACACACCCAAAAATAATTGGTCTCTCGAGGCTAAATACTATATGTTCACTCCATGTTCAGGGGCTTCATCAGAGATTCATCACAGACGGGCGTATGAGAATAAACCAGTGATGAGAACCAACACCCACGATGACCTGAACAGCACAGTTAGTGATTCTAGCAGATTTAAAGATATATAAGCACCGCCAAATCTCACAATTACCTCTCTGATCAGTACCATGTTTACATGCACACTAATATTCCATGATTATACAGAATATGTCAATATTCTGAAAGTGAAATGGGTAATGTAAACAGCTTATTCCCTTTAGATACTTTGAATTAGGCCTCCAATTTAGACATTTTTAGGAGCATCCTCTGGACTTGTATACAACACATTAGGAATGTGAGTCTCTGCAGCAGCCGTTTGTAGCTCGCTGCCTCTTGCCTGTTTGCTGCTGCGCGTCGTACACAAACCAACCAGCCACCATTTTACAAGTGAAAGAGATGCACGCGCCAAAGAAAAGCCCAACAAGTACTTTTAATCATTATGAAATACTTGAAATTGTTCAAGGTGGTTGAAGCAATGCAAAAAACACAATATTTTTGTGCACGTAAACTCACTGTTATTTGGAATCATTAGACTAATAAACATATACATCATAATTAACTGGGATACCACGAGCATACGTGCATAATAACTATACTACTAAAAGAAAACTATATATTGCTTATTTTAATATATATAGAGAGTTCATGTTCAGTTACAAGTACTACCCTAAATGCATATTTGATTATATTGTTCTATATGCATTAATCAATTCATTTATAAATGTTATCCAAACAGCCAACAAATATTTCCTTATAACACCCCATATCTAAAACCAATACATCGCTGAGGCACATTTAATGCTTTGTTTATTGTAAGACAATGCATTTAAAAAATAATAATCCTCGGCCGTTCATATTTGTTATTAAAACTGGTTGCAAGGTCAAATGGATGACCTCCAAATGTCAAGCACGCTGAAAGGAACACACTGATGATCAAAAGAGGAAAGCATGCACACTAAACTACAGTAGCTGCTGTGGCGTTCATATTCCTCCTTCTTGATCAATACACAGATGCTCATTGGTGCAGCTGTTGTGCTTTTAGAAGGTCTAGAAGCTTCTGTATTGGACAACACACTCACCTGGAGTGATGTGAACAGTGTGTTTACGGACAGTCAGAGAAGTCACGACTCAGCGCACAACGCTCATGACAAATTCAGTGGATGCCGAGGACAGAGAAGACGTGTGCGGGTGTTGTGAGAGCTGTGTTTGCATCAGTGCTGCAGCGCTACCTGAATTATGAATTACACAATGATGAATTACTCATGTCTCACGGTGCTTTGGAGTTAACACGTTGATTATAGGCTGGGGAATGCAGGCGGAAACTGAGACAAGTGATGTCACATTAAGACACATTTATAGATCGAATGGCTACAACTACTGTTACTGATTTCTTGCACCTCCATATACTGTTAAATGAGCCAAGTTACTATATCTATATATATTATACTAGTGAGTGGACTGGGTACAGCAGATGCCTCACCTCAAATTTCCATACGTTTAACAATACATTTTATATTGTATACTTTTGTATCTACTGGTATATTAAGGGGATACATTATAATACTTTTTTTTTTTTTTTCAGCTACATCTTTTTTTAAAGATATGAGCTGGATTTTCTTTAAGTGAAATACAATGAGAAAATGTTTACAACAGTGAAGTTTCTTTAACAAGAAACTGTTTCATTCAATGTTTTTACCGGTTTTCAGTCAAGGAAACCATGCTAATTTAACCAGGGGAACCCCCCTAAAAAACAAACATGAAATAAATCACAATATGTCAGGATCTGTAGTTTGTTTTGTGTTTCCTGTTTTATTGTGAAGTCCTTGTCTCTCGCGTCCTCTTTTCCCCTCCACTTCCTGTCCCTGTGATTGTCTGCCATGTCCCTGATTGGTTCCTCCTGTGTCCAATCACCTGCACCAGCCCTGTGTATTTAATCCCTGTTTGTGTCTTTCCCCTTTGTCACTTCGTCCTGTTAGGATCACCATAGATCACGGGGTGAGGTAGTGCTCTGGATTTTTCCTGCAACCATTAAAGTTGCCTTTGTTCACTATTTGTCGGCGTTTGGGTCTTCTTCTTGCCGTTCTCCCGTGACACAATACATACCAAACGCTGCCTAAAGAGCACAATAAGTAAAACCTTAAAACTGTGACTTTTCCAAGATCTTGATTTCTGCAAACCAGTCCTGATGTCATCTCTAAGTGTTGCCTCTGAGAGCACCTTCCCCATTTCCAGTCCGTGAGTGTGGACCACAGCATCTTATCTTACGATGGTTGTTTGCCTGACTGCTGGCTGGTGTGGTAACAATGTAAAGAGAGGCGGCTTTTTCGTCCAATTCAACACTACTGCCAAAGTATTATCTGCTCCTCGGTTTTCTGGGTCATTTCACTAGCCAGCACTTCCCTGCTGGCACCGAGTTTGTGAGCTAAATACACAATGAAAAATTAGTAGAAGAATTCAAAAACTGACCATCGGAGTCTCATCATGGAGAATGGCGACAACATTTCCCCCTCAGCTCTTCAAGCATTTTGCTCTTTTGGCTGAAATCACACAGTGTGCCCTTTATCTCACTTCCACAAAGCTCAACAAATCATAAAAATCACACCGCTGTCTGACCAAGAAGCCACCTCTGCTATAATTACAAACAGGGGATTATCCACCTATCTGGACCCCTATTTGATCAACAACTTCAGACTAATCCCAAAACTCCCGTTCTTTTTAAAACTCAAGAAACACAGTTGTTCAGTAACTAATATATCACCTCTCACCCAAGAGCCTGAAAGAACCACAGTCTACAGTCTGGGTGACTGTCAGTGGTTAGCAGGTCTTTCAATCAGAGGATCTGTGAGGGTTCAGTTTCAAGCGCAGAACACAGGGACTACAAGGTTGGGTGAAGGTAATGGGTTTATTAACAGAACACTGAGATGGTAGGACAGGAGGTGAGTTGGCGTGAGCGCACAGGGAATCCTGGGCACAGGGAACTGGGGTTGGTAGGAAGTCAAAACACACTAACGTACGAGAGTGATCTGAATCCCAGAGAGGCCGAGGGTCTCAGTACCACTGGAAACGGTGAAATAACCTGGCAACTGGAGAGGGGGAAGCCGGGGTGTTTTAACAATATGGAACTGATGATGTGATTGAAGACAGGTGCTGGAGAGGAGGCCAGGTGCCAGAAGCCACGGCGCGCGCACACACACTCACACTCACACACGTAACAGGGAACGAACAGAGGACACAAGAGACACAGGGGGAAAAACAAAAAAGGACATGAGTCACGGCCGAGCCGTGACAGGATCAGCGGTTCAATCCCCGCCTCGCTAGCCCTAGTCGATGTGTCCTTGAGCCCGAATTGCCCCCGTAGCTGTGTCACTTTGGATAAAAGCGTCAGCTAAATGAAATGTAATGTAACCTTAGAAATCAGGCTTTAGAAAATTTCACAGTGCAGAAACTGCTCTTTCAAATGTGGTGAAAGACTTTTTTCATGCTTCAGACTGGGTTCTGTATTGGTACTTCTAGACCTCTGTACAGCCATCAGTACAATTGATCAGTTCTAATTATCGGCAGAGGCCAAGATGGCGTCCACCGTGGCTGACGTCTTTACATCGTCCTCCCGACAACAACTTTGTGTTCTATTGTTGTTATTTATTCTAAATGTAAAGTTTGCGCACACAGTGAGATACAACAGAGATGCACTTCTGGACATCGGCAAAGCTCACCACAAACTCACTTCTAGCTTGACAGACTTTGACTTTCTGCTACGTTACACAGCTGGGAAGATGACGGAGAGAGTGGACAAGGTGTCGTGGCAAGAGAGGGGCTACATGCTAGGCGAAAGGTTAGGGCTACTCAACCGCCACTACCTAGCCTGGTGCTAACTAATGTCCGCTCTCCCACAAACAAGATGGATGAGCTGAGAACCGGGACTTCAACCTAGCGTGAGGTGTGTGTGTGTGAACGATGAGGGACAATAACACTCTGGACCATGTATACAGCAATGTGAAGGGAGCCTACAGGGCTGTAGCCCAGCCACACTTTGGACAGTCGGACCACATTTCAGTGTTCCTCTAGCCAGCGTACAGACAATGCCTTAAGCAAGCGCCCCCTCAGTAAGTAAAACTGTTAAAGTGTGGAATGAAGAAACTGAACTGGTGCTTCAGGACTGCTTTGGGAGTACAGACTGCATGTTTAGAGCAGCTGCTCTGAGGAAAGACTCTACTGTGGACTTAGAGGAATATGCGTCCAGTTTAACGTGCTACATCAGCACATGTGTGGAGAACATTGTGTCCACAAAGGACTGAAGGATTTACCCAAACCAAAAATTTAACTGAAGTTCGGTCCGTGCTACGTGCCACTGCATTGGACTACAAGAAGGCCAGATATGACCTGAGAAGATCCATCAGAGGAGCCAAGAGTCAATATAGACTGAAGCTGGAGGGATTCTACTCCACCGCAGATTCAAAATACATGTGGCGGGGCCTGCAATACATCACAGGCTACCAGCAGGGGAGCAGGGGGGCCACAACCAGACAAGCCCCTCTGCACTCACCCCAACAGTGAGAAGGTGTTTCGAGAGAATAGTCATGACCCACATCAAAAAGATCATCCCAGACACCGTAGACCCGAAGCAGTTTGCGTATCGCCAGAACCGTTCCACTGACGGAGCAACGTCATCCACCCAACCCTCACGCACTTAGAGGGCAAGGACACTTATGCCAGACTACCCTTCATAGACTTCACCTCAGCATTCAACACGGTCATCCCACACAAACTCTCTGAACAACTGGGTGCTGAACTTTCTCTCAGGCCAATCAGAGTCGGCATGCTTTATTGGGCTACCAGGAATTGTGACTTGAATTTGGGGGGACCATTGAGGTTTGTTGAAGTACTAATTACGGGCTTTGATCAAATCATTTGGAGTAAATTCTAAGAAGGTGGATAGTTTGCACACAAATATGGAGGACAAAAGTTGCAATAAAAAGGAACTAAATAGTTTGTCCAAATGCTGAATATTATGAAAATGTTTGACGCACTATTTCTTAAGGCTTTCCATATGAATCGTCAAGCTTGTTCAGTAAAATGTTTCATGATGCCTATCTAGATTTCTGGAAAATGTTAAGTGTTCTTTGGCATACAGTAACAAACTTAATCAAATGTCCTCCTAATTGATAATATCATGGGTAATATAATGCTTTTACATCATTGCATTAATAAATTAAAAATGTTCTACTTGTTCTCTTTTCTGGTTTAATAATCCGATACGGTACCTCAGCAGTTATAATATTATGGGTTATAATGAAAGTAATCACTGTCATTAAACATATTACTTGAACACATATTCATAAAAATTACAGCTCAAAAATGTCTGTCTTTCATGTTATTATTAAGTTATTCAGGTCTGTCTCTGTGATGGTTATTGAATTAAACCCACAGTGGGAATAGAAACCAACCTAAGGCTGTTATGTTATCATAGAAGGATTTATTCAGAATTTTCTGGCATACATAGTTAAATGGGGTGGATATGGGTAGTAGAGGAATGGCAGCCAATTACAAATCCCCTGTGTGTACCCCGAGGAGGTACACTACGTGATAGCCTTCCAGAATGGAATTGTTACAGGATCAAATTTTAGTCAAGGCCCCAACAGGCTGACATTTCTTTGGGTTTGTTGCCGTTTGGTGGCTCCTGCAGGGGCCCACAGGTCTACCCAGAGACCCTCTTACAACGTCACAAAATCAAAACCTCTGGGACGCAGTCCCTCCTCTTAACACCAAGCAGGGGTAGCTATAAGAAGAGGTGCTTTCAGACTGGATTTTAATGAGGCATCAGAAGGATTAGGGCTGGTAAAAATATCTGTATTGCCCCCTATTAATTAGAATCTGTGCTCATCAAAGGAATCCTTCAGTGAAGCCTCTCGGTGGAGAGTGTTGGCCAGAGAAGAGAGGAGCTGGTTCCAGGGTGTTCTGGCCTCTGGACATTAGAGACCTATGAGTGCAATGGGTTGGTCCCAGTGCACATAGGAATGGTGCAGTCAGGTACTACATTAGCAGCTAAAGAGCCAGACATCTTTCTCTGTTATAGAGACCACATCAGAGCTAAACGGCGTAAACAGACAAAAACATAGCTCCAAATGTTGCAGTGTGCAATGTGCAAGTGGGTGATTCTTTGCCAACTTACTAGCTATTGTAAAATAGCTTTATGAGTGATGAGCATATATGTCTGTCAGCTTGTTTGGCCAGCTTGCTTTACTGTCCCCAAATAGCCAAATCAATGCTTTAAGTAGCTTTAAAAAGGACATTTAAGGTTCGGTTCCGCAACATTACTAAATGAAATCTCAATTATGGGTTCTCTCAAAACCTTGCTTCTTTTATCTTCCCTCTGGAGTAATACTATGTCAAACAAATTGTGACACAATGTCATATTTGTTTGAATATTGACTTACTGGGTTGGCTAAGTGTAGATGAGGGCGGTAAGAGATGGAGAGAGACAAAAAGAAAAAGAGAGAAACTGAAAAGCTGGAAAAGTTGAGAATCAAAACCGAAAGTCCTGAACATAAAATGTTGTCCTTTTGCTGTTCTCAGACGAGGGGCAGACAGCTCATTTTTGCCCTAGAGTCCCCACTGATGTGGTTTTCTGATGACAGTCTCCTGTTACACAGAAACTTTACAATGCAAAATGTGGCAGACGGGCAGCTCCTCTGTGTAAGGATTTCCCCAACATTTTATTTACTTCTCATGGGTAACGGCCTTATTTCAATCAGATTTCTGCAGTAGCAAAATGACGTGCATTTGCTGAGGCAGCCGTCATGATAATTGACCTTTTAAAATCGGTTGGCCCTTCAGTGGAGAGCTATCGATTTCATAATCACTGCTGTACTTCTCACTCTGACCTCTACTGGCGAAGGCCCGAGCCGCCATGTTTCCAAGAGCATAATTAGAATGGATCTAATATCTTTTTTATATGCGCTCACGGCTCAGCTGTAACGCGCTACAGCCTCCCCCTGCCAGACCTTTATTTACCCGAGTAGGCCTGCTGCATTTTGATAAGAGCCTCTGTCTGGAAGAATTAATGTAATGCCTACCCAAGGAGAGGGTTTCAATTAGGGAGCAGGACAAGTTTCGAATGGGATGAATTCAAGCAAAAGGCACCGGCACCTCGTCCCAAACATGAGATGAATACATATCCTCCACACTTCTGAAGACTTCTGCTTATTTCTGCCTTGGTGATTAGTTCTGTAGGCATTCACATTTGGAGCATCATTTCCATGCAGAGCCTCCTTCCCCTTCCGCTTTTAGCCTGATGGACTGTCTGCGTGTACAGACTGCTGCTCATTTGTGCACTTTACCTACTTATTTTCTCTGTGAGATGTTCAAAGTGTTGTTGAATGCAGAAAAGTCCACACAGCCAAACAAACTTGTGATACATCGGTAGGAGTTAGTTCTTTCACTGGAAAGTGGAACTTTTTGGCTGGCAGAGGGGATGCTTGTGTTGCTCCTGACGGATGTATCCAGCCTTTACTCATGAATTCTAAATCGCCTTCAACTAATTAATGTGGAAAGTCCACGCTGCAGCCAGACGTTCTTTGTCAGAGCCAGGCACCAGTTAAGAGAGGAGGAGGCTTCTAGCAGCTATCAGATGACAAAATAATGAAAACAGGGAAAAAGTTACTTCTGACATGAAATGTGTCCCTTTATATTTGGGCCAAGCTCTCATCTCCTTCCCTTATTCCCCCCCCCTCTCCTTTCCTACCCCACCTTCATCTTCTCTAATCTCGTCCTTTTTCTTCTCGTTTCCTCTCCTTCTCCTGTCTTTGCCTCTTACTTCTCTTCTCACGTCATCTGGTTACGCCCCTATCCTCCCTATCTTCACATTATCTCTCCTTTCCACTCATCTCCCCTCTCTTCTGCTAGTCTCCCACTCTCTCGCCTTACCTTTTATCCTCTATTTATCATGTGCCTTCCCCTTTTCCCTTGAAAATGCTTTTTCCTCATCCCAAATCATATATCCTCTACTCCCTTCATATGTCCTTTCTTGTCTTCATGTTCCCTTCTCATCTTATGCATCCCTCTTTTCTTCATTACTTCTCTTCTGTACCACTGTATTGCCTCTCACCTCCTTGTCTTCTCTCGTAACTCTCTAAACTTGAACCTCAACACAGCTTTTTATAAATGACTAATGTTACATCATAAGGCCTTGTATACATTGATCCATGTCAAACTCCTGAGTTCTCTCTTCAGTCCACATGTATTGACTAAAAGGATTATCAAGACCAAAGATGATTTTCATTTTGAAAACCATATGACCCTAACGTTCTGCGTCCCGTGTCATCAGGCTAGTCCTGAATGGCTGGCGAGGTACTTCTGCATTGAGTCAGTACATCACTTTTCCACAGCTGCTTTGTACTGTATGAAGCTTCTCATTCCGTTCATGAAGTCCCTGCAGCATCAGAGGGTAGCAGGACACACACAGTATGTTGATGTATCTGGAGACGTGCTGTGCTCGAGTGCAGAGCCGTTCACTGTATTTAATCTTCACACAATCGCCTGAAAACAAAACCAGGCTGCAATGAAAGTTCATGCAATGCAAAGCTATGGATATACCTAATTGCGTTCTGGTAAGCGACTTGGATAAATAACTACAATGTAATTCTTATTTGGAAATTGTTATCCCTTAAACTAATCGTTACAAACATTGCATTTTTACATTACATGTCATTTAGCTGACGCTTTTATCCAAAGCGACTTACAATAAGTGCATTAAACCATGAGTCCAAACTCAGAACAACAAGAATCAAGCAAGTACAATTTCTTCAATAACGTTAATAATAAACTACAGAGTACTATCCGTAAGTGCCATTTAAGTGCTACTAAAGTGCTAAACAACAGTAATGGGTTTTTACGTGTATTACTGCCCATAACTGGTGGAATTTGGCTGACCTTTCCGATTTGACAAACGTCCAATCAGCATAACCACATTTAGTGCTTGATTGTTGTGCTTCTTTTCTCAGTTATTTCTGCGGATCACCCTTAATTTGGGTTCAATTTACTCAAAATTAACATCTATAGCGAACATTGCATCAAAACAAAACTGGATCATCAAAACTCACAACTTACTGTGGATTTACTCAATTGAGGCCATGTTTGGCTTCGAGTCCATGAAAAAATGGACAACCCTGATCTGTTGGCAAAGAAAGCTGCCAGCAAATAATCTTTGTGTTCCAAGAAGATGCATGCTCATTTAGTTTAAACTCCCCCATACTGTATGTGTAATGTGGCTGCCATAACCTACATACTAACAGCCTTATAAATAAACCTAGCTTTTACAATTTTGGAATTGGCAGACTATTGTTAACAGGCATATTCATGAGAAACTTGGGGCAGAAATGCAACAGACAAAACAAGTGCTGCTTTATATCTACAGTCACAAACCAGAGGACCATGAGCCAGGTGAATCTTCTCCACATTCATGTTGAATTCCCTTCACTTGTTCTGCTTATATTTGATTGAAAGGTAGATTCAAGTTGAAAAGCTACATGTGGTGCATTGTTACACTGGCTTTTATTTGTATTTTTGTTTTATTCTTTGACTGCATAGATTTGCTTACTGTCAGAAAGCAACACTGGAACAGCAAGTTGGCTCACAAAAAGCCCACTTCAGTCAATTATGGGACTTTTGGATACTCCTGCTTTTATATATCACCATCTGCTCCAGAGTGTAATTGTAATGTCTTGTTGTGCTCTACCAGCCATTTAAAAGTCAAACATATTCAATTTACTATAATGTAAGAGAAGGAAAGTCAGCAAAGTTTCCAATTTGAGGAGCTGGAATCCCCACATTTTGGGCCATTAGTTTCCAATTGTTGCATCTCTACTCACTTAGGGAACACATATCCACAATGGTTTTCAGACTGTTGGTCTCAGCTTTGACACTGTGTTCAGTCTTCTATTTAGTATCTTTATTGAGTGACATTATTATTCCCCAGATATGGTAAGTATGTCACTGTAATCCATAAATGACAAATAAGTTCTGTTAACTAACAAACCGAGTGTGTCGTTTAATTCAGAGTTGCTGGAAATGAATCTAAATGTGTGCAGTTCTTGTTAAAAAAAAAAAAAAATTGCTTATTTTGTATATCATTTTTTTTTTTTTTTACAAATTTGCCTCAGAGGGCTTTACAATCTTACATATGACATCCCGGGACCTCACATGGGATCAGGATATTTATAATATATTACATTTCACAAGGTCCTCGTTGTTAGGAGGCTGTAATTTACAAGGTGGCCCTGAGAGTTCAAGGCTATGCAATAAGAACCAAAATGCAAATAGACAAAACACAAATTAAGAAAACCTCCCAAACAAATAGAGAAATTACAACGAACCAGGAAAAGTTAACCGTTAAAAAAAGAAACCGAGACAAAAATCAAGGTTTTCAAAGTTCTCTCTTTGTGTGTGTTCGCTCCAATTAAACCGTAAATCGCCGAGTGATGCCATTCCAGAGAATTTCTAAATTATTTATTGATGCTCTTTCAATGTGAGTGATCCGTAGGAGAGGCTTCCCTTTACTGCATCAATTAACCCTACATGGTTTCAGCATTAGCTTCCTGAGATTCATACTCCATCGCTTCAGTGAACCAATGACGCGAAGGCCACAGCTCTCGTTTGCTGCCGACTTTGATCGGGCCGTGGCAATTTCTCTTAGGAATCCAGAAACGGCACACGGTTCCCCATGCAAACCCCAAAGGAATGGAGGCTATTTGGAAGACAGGAATGTTCACAGAAATGAACCACAAAGAGCGAGATCCTGCAATAATTATTATTAAAAAAAAATATTCTGAGATTCTTTTCCCACTTTACATGCAATTAATTGGCAGCCTGCTGAGGCGCTGACTGTGACACAGTACCATCTGCATGACAAGATGTGAGTCTAAGAAATGCAAGATACCATTTATTATAACTCAAAAGGTAACTAAAATAATGGTCATATTAAAATACTAAACTACATACATGTATACTAAATAGGACCCTTAAAGGGTAACCACCTGTTAAAGGCAGGGTTGGTGATCTTACATTTCCTTTTTACCTTTTCCGTTAACACTCTTACCATCCCAGTCAAAAGAAATCTGTCTGCCTTGCTCTTAACCAGAGTCTTCCTCTCAAGCGGCTACCTTAACACATGTGAGTACTACCCGAAGCCATGTCAGTTATTTACATTAATTATGCTCTGTTGATGTTCATAATGATAGTGTTTGGGGGAGCGACTTTCTTGCTAGATTGATCAACTTTAGGATCTAGTGCTGCTAGCTATTTGTAAAGGAGTTTGCAACACTGGGTTGGGACTCTTGATGGTTTTTAAAGATCACAAACCCTTCCTTTGTGTCATGGGTCAACAGTTAAATTACAATTATATTATTTCTACTTCGAGTATTGAGAAATATATATAAAGACAGGGTGCCCCCCTTCACTGGCTGAAATAAAACAAACATTATAGCTTTTGTTAAGACTGTTGTGTCAATAAATGGTTAAAAAAAAACTTTCAAGCAAGTCTGAACCCTCGAACGGGTCATTTAAGAAGTGTACTAAACACAATATCCTCACTTTTAAAAAAAAGTCTTCATTCCAAAGGTCCAAAACTCTAATTGAGCCACAAAGATGAACAAGTACACCCACCCACATTGTACATGCTTCCGTGTGTGATCTGAAGCAGCGTCTCTTTCACACTCAACCACACAGGCACCAAAGGAGGAAATGTCTCTTGAGGAAAAATGAAACGCACATTTAAAAGTGGTGCCCAAAAGCGGTATTCAAAACAGAACATTTCTGAATTAAATGCCAAACTTCCCAAAATTAGAAGTCTTTTTGACCAGCTGGTGAAGGATGCACTCATCTGCCAGAAGAGACGGGTATTGTACTGTTTGCTATAGCTAACATTACCACGTAGCTAACGTTATACTTTGACAGCTGTACTGCTCTGTCTATGTGTCGTGCTTGAAAATACATTAACCTTATTAAACCTATGCTCTCACTATACCCCCTGCGCCCATTATCGGACACGTTTCCTTAATTATCTCCACAACCACATCGTTGTTTAACTTCATTTCACGTTGTCCAACACTGCAACCCTTTTGAGAAGACAACGGCTCTGTACAAAATAATAAAAGTAATCGTTAAGTAAGAAAGGTCATTTTCCAAGCTAAAACTGATCAAAACATATCTCAGAAGCTCCATGTCACAAGAGAGGCTGTCAGGTCTGGCCATCCTTAGCATAGAGAATAAACGTCAGTTTAGATGTAAAGAGCGTGGTTAAAGACTTTGCACACAGATTTGCTAAAAGACGCGCATGTGTATTCAAATGCAAACCTGTAGACAGTAGTCTACCGGTGTATCGACTATATGTAGGCATATTTGTTATGTTGTTGTAACATGTTCTGTTTGAGCTGTTTGATAGGCCCTAGCATATGTTTTGTTTCTGTTGGAATACATTTGTTCTCTGTTTGAGCTGTTTTTTCTGATTGAATAAATGTTCCTCAAAAGAAAAGCTTGGGTCCTGTTCATTTATCTTTGGATAATGACCGCCGGACAATACATTATCCCTTACATTAACCCTCTCAGGGTTATTCTGCAGGGGGGCCTCATGTGTTTCCGTTACGGCACTGCGTCACACTGATGCCACTCCTAACCTCACAGAACGTCCCTGCAGCCCATCAGTCAGTCTTCAGTCGCAGGTAAGGAATGAGCTGCTCTGCTGAATGTGTGTGCAGGAGATAGTGTTGCAGTCAGTGCTTAAGCTGTGTGGAGTGTTTCTATATGAAGAGGGATTTAATTAAACAGGCTTCACTGAAGAGAACTGAGTTTCAAGAGGTTTTACGCTAGTAGAACAATGCTCCAATAGCCTTAAAGAAATTAGCAAAGGTTTGAGAACATATTCAGATGAGGAGAATCTAGGCTAGTCTAATGAATCATAATTATAAAAGTACCTCGGTCGAGCAATACTGTAATTGGCTAGCACATATGAAGGCGCGGAGTACAGCTCCGAGGCTTTTTTCCAAGCTCGCCGGCTTCTGTGTAAATTCGCTGTGCTGAAAGGTGGTTAGACCACAGCTGGTGGAGCACGGAGCGCTGGCCCAATGAATCCACTCTGAGAATGCGGACAGGCACGAGATCAATAGTAATTAAATTCTTAATGTGTTTCACTTTGCACACGTTTGTTTACATGGCACAAGTTTGGTGTACTTCTCAAGGTGCCTGTACTGTATCCAGTGGAAAGGAGATGCTAAGGTTAGAACTCGTCTTCCCTTTGAGCCTTTAGCGAGTGAGTGAGGACAGAAACCTTCTGCTTCAATACATTTGATGACGTCCTGTCATGTCTATCAGCATCTGTTAAAAGGCAGCGGCATAACTCAAAGCTAAGATGGTCATCATCTGCATTTCACATTGCCCCCCTGGAATTGTTTTGACTCCTAATCTCATTTGCTTTTATACATTTTCATTCCAGTCCTGAGCTAATGGAAGATTTGCAAATGCGCCATGACGCGTGATTACTGCTCCGCTGAGAGTTGCTTGACAAGTGCGCCGGCCCGTCGCCTCGGTATGCCACGCAGCAGATGAGTGAAGAGAGCCGTCACTAAAAAGCATGCCGATTCAGGGGGTTCCAGGTGGAATCCTCTTCTCGCTGAAATTGACTTGCGACAGAAACAGGGACACTTCTAATGGAAAGTTATTCACATAAAAACACACATGACAACAGTTGAAGTAGAGAGCATAGCTTTACTCTGCCACAGGTATTCTTTTACGGTATTGAAAATCATAAACATACTGCACAAAGGTCCTCTGCTCTTTGTTCTTTATAAAAGGTTTCCCCTCTACCAGGTGTTACAGATGACCCGGATAGATCTATTCTGTTGTAATTTGTGTTTTATCATTCTACATGTCCACACAAGACAGGACATAGTTGCCATACTTGATTCACAGAATGGTGCCCAATTAGTTGTCATCTCTTATCTAATTTCTGTCATATTCATTTAATGTGTTGTAACTCTGTAACTCTGTTCATTCTGTACACATGACATCCTCCTCTGTTGCTCTCCTGAAGGTTTCTTCACTTTTTACCCTGTGAAAGGTTATTTTGGGGGAGTTTTTCCTGATTCGATGTGAGGTCCTGGGACAGGGATGTTATATGTGTACAGATTGTAAAGCCCTCTGAGGCAAATTTGTAATTTGTGATTTGGGGCTATTAGCTCAAAAAGTACTTTCATTGACAAACATTAAAATCCCCGAAGTTTTGGAAAAGTCATGGAAATTTGTTGTATTCATATGTTCATTTACGCCGAGTATGAAATAATAAATATGCTTTTAAAAGAAAGACGCTCAAAATACAAGCAGGCATACTCGCGGCATGTATACACCGAGATTTCACAAAATGTTTGGTTATGGAAAAGACATGGAAATCCATTGGTCAAAATTTGTATGAACCCTGCGTGAAGTGTTGGGGGGGCGGTGTTTGTTTGATGCCATGAACACACTGACACTGCTAGGGGTTAAGGTTTGTGGTGAGAGGTTGAGGACAGGAGGTACGTTTGGGGTACCTGTACATTTGTGCACTCACGTAGGTACTTTGTGTCTAGAAACCTATTTCTTAAAGTTATTGGTTGGTTTGTTTTGGTCGAACATTGTTAGAGAAGCATGTGAAGCCATTTTGTTTGGCACGACCACGACTATCCTAACCTCTCCCACTTCATGGAACCTTTGTTTTATTGTTAGCCAAAACCACAAGTGAATAAATCTTGTTTAAAAACGTGACTTTTTCACATTCTTTGGCTGTAATGTGTTTGTCCCCCGACTTTTCCCTTAGACTGAAAAGGGGACGTAACACGATTTGAGGGAACAAAGATAATTGGGGATTCCATAATAGAGGAAGCATTCTTATGAGCCGTGTCTGATTTTGGATAATCCAGAGAGAGATTCCCAAAAGCGTCTTAAATCCAAGCTGAATATATCTCCCTGGGCACAGGTAATATGAAGGGGAGCTGAACATTGTTCATTTGGACATTCTCCCCACACAATACAAAGATGGTCAAATAAGCCAAGTTTCCCTTTGAAGCTTTGCCCTGAAAGCCGTGTTAAAGAAACTTAACTAGAAATGGTTGAAGATTAAGAGCCTTGAACCCACTTGTAGAAAGATGACTTTCAGTATTGAAGTATGCTCCAAACAAAGTAGTAGTCAGATTGTCTAACGGCGTCAAGGGTACTGTCAAATTTGAGAAACCAATCCAAGAACTATGTGTTTATCTTTATTTGATCTATGACTGACTCGTTCTCACCAGGATAAAACATTGTCGAGCAACACATTGGCTAAACGTTTTCCTTCTTGCCATAAGGTACTGTATCTACTCATCTATTTGCAACACAGAAAGAAAGACATTTTTAAAATAAATGTCAGATTTTATGGAACAGAATTCCACAACCTGACATGAAACCTTGTGCTCTGTCTGGATATGTTGGGTTTGGGTACGACACATCTACACACCTCTTGCAGATTATGTAGCTGCACAATTAGTCTATAGAGTTATCATTAATATTTAGTTTTTTTCTTATGACAAATCATTATCTGTGGCACAACAGCACATCAGGTAGTTTGGAACCACTGTTGCAAGTACATTCAGAATTCACTCCCAACAGCTGATGCTACGTGCTGCTTACGAAACATTTCAAAGGAGAGCCCTGTTGGCCTCGCTGTTGAGTGATGACCATGAAATGCAACATCCTTAGTTCACTTGTAGCTGGGGACCTTTGAGGCATGTCATTCCCCATCTGTCTCGGCTCTCTTTAACTTTCAATAATTAAAAAATGCCAGTCAAGATAAAATAAAGATTTTTCTTAGAAAACATTCAGTTCTATCGAAACAAGGCCCCGCAAACTTTTACATTTAGTTGTCAAGAAAACTGGCGATGAGCAATGACAGCCTGCACATAAACATGTGCTAGGTTATTGCATGAAGCAGCTGATGGTATCTTTAACATTTCTTATATATAGTATATGTATTTACTTCAATATGTTTGTCATTTAGCAGAACACGCATCAACCGAGTGTAAAAGCAGGAACCTCCCTCAGGAAACAAAACCCAGAGCCGTGAGTGCCAATAGTCAGGCCAATTGCCTCTCATTGTCATCTTCACTTCTGGCAAAGAGTTCAATACATTTCAGGGTCACACTTTTCCTTGGGCAATCCAGCTAATTGGCCCCACAGCTGAATCCTGTCAGTCACTGAAAGGTTGTGGGGGGTTGAGCAAGGTGAAAAGAAAAAGAAGGTTGGAGACCAGCTGCCGCGGCGCCACGACTTCCGATTGCCCGTAGCATGATGTCAATATCTCCATCTTAGTCGAAAAGGCGTGGAAGGACTTTGATGATGAATGTGAGAAATCCACGTTGATTGTGACCCTCAGCAGCAAGCTCATCAGCAACCACAAACAAAGTTCAAGAGATCACTTGAACTTGGTTGCTGATGAGCTTGCAGTGGGAGCTGGATACACTTCAGGAAGCTGTGATTCCTGAAGCATAGCAAGCCCCTCTCTGAGGCCTGATGTCGATGACTGCTCTTGACACTGGGCAGTATACAGTATGCTGAGCCTGTCTAACCATATGTATATTATTCCTCACTACAGTTTGACTCATATTGTATGTTAGGCCTGACCGTTTACCAGAAAACACATTGTTTGCCAGGCTACTCCCTGACTGCAGCTCCATAGTTTGCTAAATCTGCATCGTATAATTCAAATCTGTTTTTTGTAAACTTCAAACATTTGTTTTAAGTGATTTAAATGGATGTGTTTGATAGAAAAGGTATTGTAAGTAACCCAATACTTATTCTGGCCTTAGAAACTGTTTGACAATATATTGTGTTGCATGTTATTGCCCGTCTTAAGCTAAATCTATCTTCTTTCTTACCTTTTTTAAGATAATGCTTTTATTTTGAAAGTTGTTCAGAGTTAAAAAGGAAGTTGCACTGGTAGTTCTGTTAGCTATCAGCAGTTAGCCAAACACACAATACAAAACAATAAGTGATGTACACTACTAATGGGCAGTTAAGCATGGTAGAACATACTTAATTCTCACTCAAAAGTGGCAATGTGTGCAAGCAATAGGCTCTGTCTTCTCACAATTCACTTATATTTATAGACCTTCAAATTCTTGCTAAAAGTTCAAACTTACAAAGCGGACTGCCCGCTTAGCAGCAGCTAAGGTTAACACTCGTGGGGCCGGTGAAGAGTAGTGAGTGAGAGACAATGGCAGTATAGAACAGGCAATTAATTATGTTATGAGAAAATGTGAGTCCATATAGCCACAGGCAATTCTTTTTTGCATAGGCCTTGCCCTCCATACATTCCCGATACCATGGCAACGAGTCTGCGTGCTCAGTTTCCTCAACGATGAGCATTCTGATTCTCCTGATCATTTGCCGGCCGCAGGAAAAACTACCACATCTCAGGCCTCACTGACCGCTGCAGCGCAAAATTACATCTCGCCTGTGTCGTCCCAAGTCTCTGCCCTTTGCAAACATGTTGAGGCTTCTCTCCCGTTAGCTAGCAGCATGAGCAAATGATGATGATGTAACATAAAAGCTAGTTCCACATATTGCAGGGTCACCCTCAGATCAGGTGAGAACTATGTGGTCCCATATCCCCTGTAGGCTGTTTGGACCACTCCTCAAGAACACAAATTATTATTATTATTATTATTATTATCATTGCATGAAGCAGCCTAGACAGCGGTTCGGGTGAAGAAATACACCTTCTGGAACAAAGCTGCACCTGAGCCGCAGCACTAGACCGCTAGACGGTCGACTAAAGATAATGCGCCCTCCAACCGCTGCATCTCAACATGCTGGGGCTCCTGCCTCATCCTCCCCATTGAGATATCATACTCCAGTGGCTGCAGCCCAACATGCTCTGCACCAACGCAGTAAGAGTCAGCAGCTGACCCCCACCTGGTCCAACCCGGCTTCCGAGATGACCACAAACAACGGCATCGATGGAAGTGACTGGATGTGGGGAATGTGTCGAATTCTAGCTAAATAATGGAACCATAACATTTACGTTCCTCTCGAGCAGTTCCCTGTCTGCCTGGGTTCCTAATAAGTAATTGTTTTGGCTCCCCACACAAATCAAAGGCTCTCTGCTATACAACAGGCATAGCCAAGAAACTTCCTCTTCAAAAATGTACTGACCGTAGAGAATTCTTATCCACCTCCTCCCCATCGGAGCGCGTTAGTGGTGATTCTCTAGCACAACCAGCACTCACCATTTCAAGGCAGCCTTACCATCTGTTGTACACAAAGGCAACAAGCTGGTGGCAAATAATGTCAATAGACACTCCACAGATTCAATTTTATTCATTTTGTATAGCCCCAAATAATACATTTGCCTCAGAGGGCTTCGTGCCCGCCAGCTGTGGCAACCCTCCTTTGAATTTGTCCTAGGTCCTGTTTGCTGTCTCTTTTCTGTCTTTCAGGATGTTGATCGTTTTAGTTTGGTGAGTCTCTGGTTAGGCAGTCAGAAAAAGGGCTGCAGAGAGGTCAGCTGTGTATGGGCTGCTTTTGCAGTTAATGTGTGAGTGTAATGATCCAATGCTGTACGGATCAGTTTGGGTTTATTTCCTCCGTTCTTGAGTCATTGGCGCTGCTGTTGGGTGTCAGACCTAAGTTGGATGCTGTTGGTCCTGGACTAGAAGCATTTAATGGCTTTATGGAGAGAGACAGTTTAGTTTCTAAACTGGTTTTGTGATCATGGTCATGCTCCAGTTATGAGAGCTCTGCACAGCCTTTTGGGTGGTTGGACCCAGTTTATATTGCAGCCTTTGAGCCGGGTTGGAGCTGGAGCACAGCTCATCCTTGGATACATGGATTTCAAGGGACTTGACCCTGCAGAATGTCCACATTCATGTAATTTTAAAGCACAGAAAGTTCCCGCATTTCTCTTTCCAGATATTCCAATACTATACCAGTACAACCAGCTGCCATGTGGCAAATCGCTGCCTCCGATTACTTTATTCAAGTGCACGGAAAAGGCGCCGATAAATAAGGGATCAGGGTTTTGTCCTACTTAGATGACCTAATCCTTATGCCCCCTGTCAGGAGAAGGGTGAAATCCACATGGTGGAAGTTTGAGCTTTTTTTGAGGGGATTTACCCCGTGCTGCGCACTCCCGTCAGTCTCCCTTTTGAGCCGATAGACCAAACTTCTCTCAAGATTCTATCACTCAAGACTGCGCTCCTCCTAGCACTGGCTTTTGGCAGCGCAGAGTGAGGCACCTTTCACACAGCATTGCACTCTTAAACCCATCATTTAAAAAGGGTTTTCTTTGGCTTCTGAAACATTTCATGTATAAAAATAGCTCTTAGGAAAGCCTATAATAGCCTATATATAATGTTAATTACGTATTCTAACTAAAGATTTTATGAGTACAGGCATAGCCCTCTAAGCTTTGGAACCATCTGGCTCCGCCTATGCCAGCTGAAGAAACGCTGGTTTAATTTGGGAGCAGAACTATTTTGCAATTCCATTATATATCATAAGAGGTCGTGCAGGGCACAAGGGCATTAAAAAAATCTCCACAACTGTGCAATCACATTGCAACGGAAGGCCAAGAAGGAAAAGGTTGGCCATCAATTTGCACAGCTACCACCATTCCATACAGTCAAGTGGACTGACATTTGAAAGAGGCTAGAACCAAGAAGCCTACTTAAAGAAAATGGAGAGGAGGAAGAAAAAGGGTGTTCAACCGTAACCTCCCCATGCCATGTCCCTACCAGGTTGAAAGGTAAATGTTCAGTAAACCTGACCTGAAAGAACGACTGAAGGAATAAATGAAAGAAAACAAGAATACATTTTGATATTCAGTTTATTTTGTATAGCCCAAAATCACAAATCACAAATTTGCCTCAGATGGCTTTACAATCTGTACACATACGACATTGGATCAGGAAAAACCTCGGCTGAGCCTTCTTTGTAAATGTCAAGCTCTCACTTGAGCTCCTGGTTGATGATTGTGCCGAGGAAGCAGAACCACTCCACAGCAGCAATTTGTCATTTAGGATGACAGGGGCAGGTGGGGCTGTGTTCTTCTGGAATTTCACAACCATCTCTATTGTCTTTTGAGTTGACCTCTCAGTCACCAGATCACCAGGTGGTCAGTCTCCCACCTGTAGGCAGACTCATCCCCACCAGAGATGTGTCCAACAAGGGTGGTGTCATCAGCGAAGTTCAGGAGCTTGATGAACTGGTGACAGGAGGTGCAGCTGTTGTCCAGGTAGAAGGGGGAGAACCGGTCCTGATTTTCTGAGAGTTAAACATGTTTCACCAGCTTCACAAGCTGCTTGTGTCCTGAGTGGACAAGTTAGAGTGGAACAGAGAGACTGGAGTGGACTGGTTACACAGTGTTGTCCTCTTTTGTGGTTAATTCTAGTAAGTGTTGCAAAGGATGCAACATGAATGCGAAGGGATGTGGAAGGGTCTACGAACTCAGCACTTTCACCCAGGAGAACGCTGATTGTGTCTCTTGCAAAACACAAAGTCTTGTCACATCCATCATTATTCATATGGGTCCTGAGTGTGTTTTAGAAACGTGACTTGTTTGGTACTCGCTCATGTTAAGTTTTAGGAAAGGCGGGGTTGACATTAATTTGACTCAAAGTGGTTTTGTTGCCTAACTTCTTATGAAGATAATTTATAAAAAATAACATGAGAATCCTTTATAAATCCCAAAGTGGGGACATTTGAAAAGACACTAGCCATGTAACAAGCATATATTAACACTTTGTCACTGACTTGTGCGAAAATGAAGCTCAGGTGGAAATTCAGTAAGGAAGACACTCTTTACACTCTGGTTCATTCATAATCTCAGTCTCTAATTCTCCCAGGATTTTTTCCATCAGCTGATTGGTTCATTTAACATACATGCCCCCCAATCAGAGTCGGCACAGTTTCTGTAAGCCAATCACATTGTTGTCAAAACTTAAAACATGTTCTCTCTGGGACCGTCAGTTGTCATCTCAGCTCAAACAGATGCGACCCTCCTCCACCCCAGGCTCCTCCATTCAGTCCTGCTCATCATCGGGTTACAGCAACTCCCTTCTACACCACCAGTGTCTGGACTCCAGGGAGGATTCTGCCTTAGCAGATATCAGCATCACTGCCCCGTGCTTATCCTAATGCTGCGTTCACACCAAAAGCGTTAATGCACAGACGCAAATGGATGAGAATAAAGTGAAGTTCTGCCGGGCGTCGTGAATCGGGCGAATAACGCAAATAGCGCGAAGCAAAGAATAATGAAGAATTTACCCAACACCGTGTTGCAAAAGCTAATCAGCGTTGGTTGAGATGCTCATCTCCGACGTCCGGCCGTTGTACTGTGGCCCTCTATTGGCCAGCTGCCACTGTCCAAACCGCTTATCCTATTTAGGGTCTCGGGGTGATGGCGCCAATCCCAGCTGACATTGGGCGAAGGCAGGGTTCACCCTGGACAGGTCGCCAGTCTATCGCAGGGCTCATAAAGAGACATATTCACACTCGCATTCACACCTACGGACAATTTAGAATCCAATTAACCTGAGCTGATGTCTTTGGACTGTGGGAGGAAGCCGGAGAACCCGGAGGAAACCCACGCTTCCACGGGGAGAACATGCAAACTCCACACAGGTGTGCCCAGACCAGGATCCGAACCCGGGGCCCTCCTGCTGTGAGGCAATTGCTAACCACTACACCACCGTGTGCAGCCCTGTAATAAATTATTGTTAAACTCTAAACAAGTCTCTCCTGATTGAACTGATGCTAGAAAGGTATGCAGAACGTCATAGTCTGAAGCTTAATGCCACTGACCAAGCTGCGTTATTTGATGCATTGGTCAGAGAATGTGTTTAATATACTGTGTATAATACAGTATACATTTATGGGTATTGACCCCGACCTCCCATTCTAGTCAAAGCATTTGGGGTGTATCTCACAATATGGGGCTACTCTAGTATACTTTCTAAAAGATCACTGGACTGGATGTCACTCATCTTAAAAAGCATTGGTGCAAAATTCATAGCAGCTTTTTGTTAATGTGATTGCGGCATGACCATATAGTGTTAATGGAGTTGTGTATTGATTTTGTGAACACAAGTGCTTTTTTACATGGGATGCTCCACTGATGCTCAGTGTGTGATGCAGGCAGTCTATAATCATCACATAACTTGTGTGGGGATGGAGCCAACTCAAATAAGTATACCGGTATCCGGAATAACTGTCTGACAGTGACAAAAGTGTAAACAAGTAAAATGAGCTTGTTAGAAACAGAATGATCTTGAACTTAAATTATATACGCGCATGAATGTGCCATCTCAATAATCATAGCTGAGTGATGTTTTACTCCCCTTACATCAGTGGGTGTGCTGAGCTCCATTCATTCAGCCTGGCATCTGTTTTACATTAACTTTAGCTTGTAACATAACCGCACAGTGATTATAGATTAAAATCAAGCTCATTTGGTATGATACCGCCTAGCTCTATATCAATAGCCCGTTGCTGCAGAGGGATCAGCTCCAAACTGATGATATAGTCATTAATATCATCTTGTGTCTGGCTTGTCAGAGCCAACTTAAACGATGGATGATACAATAACCAATTTCACCTCCCTCTAGAATGTCTTTGACTGGATTTACATTTCAAAAGCAACAGGCACACCGCTCCATACAGAAACATATTTATGCTCAAATACATATTTCGCATCAATAAATTGAATAAATCACATTTTTTACTATTGTAATGTATTCAACAATGACAATCTTAGCATGGAACATGTCAAACAATGCTTATTTTCATCCCAATTGACCAATGATCAAATTTACTAGGATACATATTTTCGCTTGTTTGTTACATTGGAATACTATATTTGGATTTAAAATGGATGGTGCTGTCAAAAGGGTCCATTCTCTGGGGACCATGTACATCAGTGGTCGCCAACCCGTCGATCTCGGAGACGTTCCCTGTCGCTCTCCAAAATAAAATAAGAATAAATTCAGAAACTCATTGGGCTTCATTCTGGAACATTTTCTGAAGTGTCTTCTGAAATGTTTTCTTACGGACTTCAGAAGACAACGTCAGAAAAGATCTCCTTCTGATTCATGAACGCCTGCAAATGGGTTCTTACACAGCCGAGGTGTTCTCAGCTGCGCTCTTAAATTGAACGCGTGTTCTCGTGCACCTGGCTTTGCATACAGAAAGGTCCCTTCCAGCTCCTTATAAGGGCATGCAACTGAAGAGACGTGTGCACAATCGACAGACTCCACAGGCCACGCTTCAGGAAGCAACTTCAGAATCATGTCAGAGCGGAAAGCGAGCACCGGTCGAGTAAACTGACTGAGACCTACCTTCACCGGTGCAGAGACTGTTGCACAATGTACATTTGTATTATAATTATTTAAATCTGAGGATGTCTGTAGAGTTGATGTCAACGTAATCACGAATGGTCTAAGTTCAGAACGAATCCCAGATGAGAAAACTGTCATGAATGCCAAATTTATCCTGAAAACTGCCAAATCCAAAAGGTACAGGAGCCGGATTACTGACAATGCCTCAGACTGTCTGTGCTGATGAGCCCAACTACAAGCTCACAGACAGTGTTCAGTCACAGACACCTCACTGACTGGAGTCACATGACTTCTGATGGCCTTGTGATGGGACACAGGCCTGAACTGCACTTACATTAGTTGCCCTGACTGAGAATGTTGTCAGTGTTGTGTTGTAACTTCAGTCGATAAATACAACATTAATATCGGTAGTTCATCCAGCCTGCTCATTGCAAATGTGTTTTCTCTTGTTCATATTGTGTGCGGTTAACAAATAATTGACTTGTTATGTTTATGTGAAATTAAGTTATTTAGTGTGTTCTTGGTCACATCAATTTGAATGCTGGACCAACGTGTTTGATTTAATTCAATCACAATTAGGACAAATAAAAAGTCTGGACAGTGTTTTTCTCTCAACGCCTCAATAGGGAGATCTTGGCTGTCACCAAGGCAAGAGGTCATTGATCTTGGGCTTAAAAATGTTGGTGACCACTGATGTACGTACTCAGAAAACTTAGAAAACTCATTAAATCATATCAGTGTCAATAAACCTTACTGTTAGCTGCAACTTAAAAATGTATATTTATTGTGTGGAAATGTTTAGCTGATGGTAGTATCTCAGGAAAGATTCCCAAATCAACCAGATTTCATACCAGACTTGCCAGCAGATATTTTGTTCTGGATCAAAAGGTTGGGGGTTGGGTGAATGGCTGAACCATATTACTATCTTAGATCCTTGTTGCTATGGGCTAAAATAATTTACTCTTTTATTTAGTATGTGACCGGGCAAGAAGAGGCCGCGGCTGAATTTTTGTTCCAGGTCAAATTTTGGAAATGTCACTTTGGGACTTCACCAAATAGATACATATGTTTACTTGATAACATTTCTCAAAACCAGGGTATTTCCATCAATACATAGAACGTAGGTTACATTTTTTTATTTAGTTTAAAATCATACAAATGTGTTTTTAGCCAGGCTCAAAATATGATTTCATAACCTACAAGGAATGTAAAACAGGACATAAATAACTGAAACATTATATAAATAACTTTTTAGATGGGAAGGACACACTGCACACACACACACTGCAATAAATAAAACACAATATAATAAAACGCCAAGCCAAAGGAAGGTGGAGCATGCAAGACACAATGTTCACAAATCAACCGTAGAATTCAACTAATGAAACCCAACAATATTGAAATACAATTAAACATGAAAATAAAAACATTAGTTGTTATATTACTTATACATATCAAGATATAATAGGACAGATTTATAGTTTTTAAAAACTCGGAGTGGCCTGGGGCTCTAAATGAATTGGGAAATACTCAATTCATTACTCGATTCAATCTTGAAATACATCTTGATTATGTACACAGAATATTCAGCTCAGGCTTTGAAAATACTGTTTTATGGAGACACACATGAATTGAAAATATTTTAAGTATTGATGGCAAGGCTGATAGAAAATAAATATACGCAATGTATTGATGAAAAAAAATCAAGTCATGTTTTTTCGTTGAAAAATGGTCTCGAAACTATTGTCATTTTCATTCATTTATTTGTTCTTGTTCAGATTCTCTGTATATTTGAATGGACAGAATAAAATACAACATTTTGATTGCCAATGATTTATGGATGAATTTACAGTAAACCATTGCCAATGATTTATCGATGTATTTACAGTAAACCATTGCAATATGTTTTTTTCATTTGGAATATAATTGGGTTGTGAACAGGAAGCTTCCAACCCAGGGGTCAGGTAAGGGTCACCAAATAAATCTGATGGGTCATGAGATGATTATTGGGAGGAGAGCCAAGAAAAAAATCCATTCTGCTGCATAAATATTGTTAATTTGTCTCACAATGGCAAAAACAGGTGGAAATGTGTCTGTCATGTTGTTATAGGGACCGACAGTGAATCACTACACACATTGAAACATTACGGTGCAGCGGCTTGCTGTAGCATTTATTTAGGATTTTGACAGCATCATCACGAAAAGTTACCAATCTTCATGACGAAAATATTACTTATTGACTGGCGACCAAAATCAGTGGACACACGGTTCCCATTAAGATTCGAACCGCGGATCATGTCCGGAGTCTGACCCTTTAATGAGAAACCAAAGGATTTACAGAGTACTATTATTATTTATTAAATTAGCGTTTTCTTTTGTTACATCAACCTTAATGCACACAGCTCACCATAGCGATTGTTGCCGGTGCAATCACGTGTTTGATTTTTGTTAAACGATGCAAGAAGAAAAGGCAGCCGGTGTTAGAATATATTGTAGAAATATTACTATATTGCAAGGTTACTTAATATTACATACCCAATCTACTCAGGTTCACATTTTGTAATGTGAATGTTATATGCTTTATACGTCAGCCTCTTCCCTCTGTGGCTTCGTGGTTGTTCAGAAGACCGTTTCAAACTGTTTTTCTTTTGCATAGTGTGGTTTGTGAACGGCACAACCTGCATAGTTTATGGTTCTTACACTGCGATTCATATCAAGTATGGTCTAAAACCGCTTGCTAAACATAACTTAGTCACTGGCGTCAATTTAGTTTACTGCCAATCCCGTGAATCTGGCGTATATAAAGTATTGAGTCATAATTCTCGTGGTAGCCACACTTCCTGAAGGCAACGTAGTTGAGGCAGGTCCTCAGGCTTCTATGTTATGGTGTCACTCATGAAACCACGCCCCCGTGGTTGAAACCACGCCCCCACGGCAGATCCCAGCCAAAAGTCTGAACCTGAAAAAATATGATTAGAAACTGGGAAAAAAAAAAGAGTCATACACTTATTGTTATTTCGCAATACATTGTTGAATTTCAGCTCAAGACCAAAACTTACATTTTCAGGTTCAAATGTTTTTTCATATGATCAAAACTATCGGCCTGGATTTGTCTCCATAGGGAAGCTTTCAACAAACTCTCCCGTAGATAGGTACAACTTAATATACAATGGATTGGAAACAAAGAAATGGTACGATAAAAGATAGTTGAAAACGACTTGTTATTGGAAACAATGAACAACCAGAGCTGTCGTGGGAGGGGTGTGAAGCCCTGTGTGGACTTGGCACGCACAACGCACAAGTTAAACTGTGCCTCCACAATTTACAAGAAAAGAATTTCATTTGTGTTGCAAATGCTTTTTTAATGGAGATAAAAACGTTAAAAAAAAGGCATAAAAGTGCAAAGGTTTTTTTTTTTTTTATATACTCGTCTTAACCTTCTAAACTAAGCATGTTTTCTATAAACAAATCGCCACAACTACACTGTTTATCCAAACCAGAAGCTGTAAATACCAACATTATCATCGATTTCATGTGCGACAGAAGCTTAAAATTGTGCATAATTGTATTGGCAATGCGCAAATCAAACAGCATTGTACTCGACTTTAACAACACTAAATTCAAACCTTACAGTTTGGGCACTGATGTATGCTACTTTTAACTTTCAAAAGCTGCGTTCCTCGGAAGCCAGTCAGCCAATCAGAAGATTTCTGAGCACAATGTCACATGAACGGTTTAAACTAAAATAATATAAATCAGGGTGAACAAAGGCAAAAACAACAAGTGATCGCTAACCCTTAAAGAAATACACAAAAAGGACATCCACTAAATCTGGGTCCCTTGGACACAACAGAAACGGTATAAAAGAGAATAAAACATAAGGGCATATTTTCTGAAAGTTTGGAGGCCGAGGGCAGAAAGCTGCTGCTGTCAAACTGCTGTCAGCTGACATCTAGAAACCCAGCAGTTTGAAACACTGGAGCTAACGGAGGGTTTAGACCCCGTTTACACGATGGGAAAACGCATATATTTTCATACGTTTTGGCCTTTCATTTACACAAAAACTGAGGTTTTATCACGGAAAACGATCATTTTTAAAAACTCCGGCCAAAGTGGAGATTTCTGAAAACTCTGTTTTTGTGTTTGCGTGTGAACTCGGTCAAACGGAGTTTTAGGTTGTCAAACGTCACAGTTTGGTTTGCATGTCTTTATCCTTCTCGTTACCCTGCCGACTACAGGTTTGGCATAGTTATGATGGCGCCCGGGGGCGTATTTATGCGGGAACTTAAACAGAAACTTAAACAGAAACTTTTTTGAAAACGACCTTGTGTGTACGACGTTATTTTTGAAAACGGAGGGGCAGAGATATTCGTTTCTGTAAATACCCGGCTATGTGTAAATGTGGCCTTAGTGAGCAGCAGACACACCGCAGGCCCAACTCGAGACTTTAGCGAGTGAGAGAAATTGATACGCTCCTCCGCGACCTTCACTGGTTACTGGTAGCCGCCCGCATCCGCTTCAAAACATTGGTATTTGTGTACCGTGCTGCGAACAGATCGGGTCCGGTCTACATCCAGGACATGGTCTAACCTCACACCCCACCTCGCTCACTACAATCGGCTTCTGCCAATCGGCTTGTAGCTCCTTCACTACGAACTAAACACTCAACAAAATCACGACTGTTTGCGGTGCTGGCTCCTCATTGGTGGAACGAGCTCCCCATTGACATCAAGACAGCAGAAAGTCTCTACATCTTCCATCACAAACTAAAAACACATCTTTTCCAAATATACCTTGAATAGGGAAGGTAGCGCCGTAGTAGCACTTTAGTAGCACTTAAATGGCACTTACTGATAGCACTTTGTAGTTTAACACTTGATTCTTGTTGTTCTGAGTTTGGACTCATGGTTTAATGCACTTATTGTAAGTCGCTTTGGATAAAAGCGTCAGCTAAATGTAATGTAATGTAACACAAAACATTAACGCATTTTAAAAAATGCGTCCGGGTTCGTAAAACATTCAGATAGAACATCCCTGTGGTCTCTGATTGGGGTATTTATGAGATGTGGCCTGAACTGGTCATCAGGGACCGAGAGAGTAACCAGTGACATTACCCACAGTTTAAAATGGGAAAATGTAATAAAAACAATATAGGGCAGCTACACTCACTCAGAACCTGCTTTAAAGATGATCTCCGCTTGTCAGCGACATTACCGATGTTAAGAAACTAACGTGCATATATCTTTTCCTATGGCCTTAATTGCATTTGATTATCTCTTGAAACTGAAGACACTGGATTTTTTTTTTTTAGGGCATACAAAGTAATTCATCTGAACTGAGTTCAAATGTCCACACTACAAAAGGCATAAAACTAAAAGGTGGTCTTTCAGTACCAAACTTTAAATACTATTTTTGTTTTGAGACCAATCTCAATCTGATTGAATCCGGAGGAATCGGTATCTTGGAAACCAATTGAAGAACATCTTGCCTCAGCACGCGGGTCAGAGGACCTGGTTTATTCTAATATTCCGCTCAAACAATATAAACTCTCACTTAGCCCAGTTATATCTGTTGTACTATCAACATGGCGTCTGGCTGAAAAAGAAACCAAAAAACACAACTCAAGTGGCATCTCGACACCCCAATTTTTCATAACTGTCTAATTACCGGTGGGGTCCCGTTTTCTTCATCATGCAAAAAGATACACAAACTAGCAGATGTCTTTAATGAGAATGATTGAGGACGACCTATGACATAAGGTCTATATGTCAGGTCTATACCTACAACTAAGATCATCACTAAAAGCATATGGGGTACCATGGAATGATCCTTTGGGATCACATCACTTGCACTCTATTGAATACAGAGGGCCAAACCGAGGGATTAGTATCAAAACTACTCATTTTTTTTGTATCCCTTACATATTGAACAGGTCTGGGCCAAAGACCTCGAACACATGACAGAGAATATGCTGCTGGACTGGGATTATATTTGGAAAGGTATAACTGGAAACTCTAAAAACCCCAACCATCAGCAGATTTACCTACATGTTTTACACCAAGGAAAAGTTATTTAATGACAATAATCACATCACCAATATGTACTCTTTGTACAGGAGGACTTGTTGGCTCTTTCATGCACATGTTTTGGTTTTGTAAAGATGTAACCCTTTTCCGTTTGACAAAGATCTTGAACTATGTAATTCATGCACTCCTGCTGTGCTGCTTCTAAATGATTTTTCCACACTAGAATTATCACAAACCCCCAAAACGCATCTTATTAACCAGCCTGACAGCTGCAAGATAAATGCTAGCAATGCACTGGAGGCCCCCACATACACTCACAAAACCCCAGTGGTTAGCTAGCTGTCTTGGTGTGAACATGGAACTTTCAATAGCCAGAACACATGGAAAAAATGATCTTATCCTGGTCCTCAGCTTTAAGCAAAATCCAACAATATATATGTAATTGTATCAAAATATAACACATTCCCTTGTATAATATCTGGACATAGGGGGGGTCACGAATAGTGGGAGGGGGTAATTAATAATATGTATGTATGTTTAAATGAGTATATTAATATTAATATTAATATTAATATTATATGCATGGTGTGGTGAGAGCATGGTGAGATAGGCCAAGCTTACATTAGATTGTGGGCCTGAATTATTACCCAAGCCTGGCGCTGGATGAGAGTCTGGATTTTGAGTTTGAGATACAATTACTGATTCTTGTTGTTCTGAGTTTGGACTCATGGTTTAATGCACTTATTGTAAGTCGCTTTGGATAAAAGCGTCAGCTAAATGACATGTGATGTAATGTAATGTAATGAGTAAGAAGGCCAGAAGCGCGCAAAAGCATATACTTTTTTTTATAAATAGAACAATTTATAAAACAGATATGTTGGCACTTATGGACTAAACTTTAAATCAAAGTTTGTAAAGATTTCAATTTCCCTTGCTGTTTCAGTTAATTGCAGAAAAGGCGCTATATAAATTCGTTGTATTATTATCAATGGGGGATCCAGAGACTCACAGTGATTTGGTTAGTCATTTTTATGTTTTTTTGACAGGATTTTCGCAAACTAAATTATAAAGAAATACATTTGTTATTTTGCTGAAGATCACCTGGAACTTCTTTATTGACCCCTACGTTTCCCTGGACTCCTCTCTGTGTACCTCTGCTGTATCCATCCTCCTCCTTGTGTCCAGCAGTGCTTCTCCTCTCTGCTTGCCCTCTCTGGTTTCATAAGAGGCTTTCTGTGTCAGTGAATTTTCCGCACCCGTGCTTCCCGTCCACACACTAACCCCAGGGGCGCAGCCTTGTTTTATGCATGTCCTCTTCCCGTTGTGAGGCCCATAAATGGTCTCTCAGTGGGGAAAAGTGGGCCAGGGCTGCCTGATGCCACTCACATGGGATGCGCCGGGCAGCTGAATGCCACTGATGGTCTGCCCCGAGCCTTCGCTGAATGTGCCTGATTGACCCTCCATGCCGACTCCAATACTTAATGTACTCTCGTAAACTGCACTATATGACTCCAAGAAAGCGACTGTTAAACAGTGATTGCACAGGTCATGTACTCGACCACTGCTTGGCTTTGTGAACAGCAGATCCACGACTCACCCTTAGCCTGTGGAAGACGTGTGTCTAAAGACCAAGGGGTGCTTTCACACAAAACTAGTTCTGATCAATTTAGTTGAACTGTGGTTGGTTTAGCACTTTAGTTTTGTAGTAGCAGATTCTAAAGCCCTCTGAGGCAAATTTGTAATGAGTGATTGTGGGCTATATCAAATAAACTGAATTGAATATGACAGCCATGCAAAAGTTCTGCTTACATTTTGTCTCCAGCTTCAAGCTGGTAAGAAGAAGGAAGAGGTCTACCGGTGTCCATTCATGTACTCGGCTACATCCTCCCATCTGACATTCATCCCAGCTGTGTAAGCTGCCACGGCACGGTCCATGCTGGTCTACATGCCACTTCCGTGCCCGCTTGCCTTTGGAGGAGCTGAACATTGCCAAAAGCCTAGCATCCATCTTTCTGCCAATGGCCACCTTCTTTAGCAAAGGTATATCCACACCGCCCTCTCCTCTGGACCAGGTCTAGCTTGCCTGTCTGACTACTTGCACAAGTGTGCTGCTTACTTGGCAGCATTCCAACATAACATCTTCCTGGTGTCCTCCACAACGGCCACTAAGCTCATGGCTTCTACGGTGGGGAGAATTATGGCATGGCAAACAATGAAATGGCGTAACATATGACATATTGCTTCCACCTAGATGGTCCCATTTCCCCTGATGTCCACTTCTGGGTTAGGAAGCACATCTTCTGGAGAAATCTGCACCTCAGCCACTACATCCCAGACAATGAGATGCTCGCTCCAAGAAGAGGAGACCTTCAGCCAACATGCTCCGGCTCCAGTACCTCATCGCCCCCTGCTGAGGTATCCTAATCTGACAGCTGCAACCCATCAAGATCATGCCATTGCAGTAGAAGCCAGCGGCCCGACCTCCCTCTGATCCAACCCGGCTGGCCCACAAACAATGGCGTCAGTGGTAGAGATGGGAAATGTGAACCGGGAGTCTTCCGGTTGAACAATGGAATAACAGCCCTTTTCAAAAGCCACTCACCTTCAGTTTCATTTCATCCAGTGATATGATGTGTGATAAGTCACCGTGACCCGGGTCAGACTCAGGTCTGATCCTTTTTAAGGAAGCCATCGCATTGGCTGCCGGGAACGAACACTTGTTTCCTAGTGTCCTACCTGACGTGGGCAAAGAAAGGGAGTGACTTATGCAGGTCCTCCCTTTTTATTCAAAGATGGAAGCGCAGCAACATTACAGATAAATGATTGATTTACACCTAAAATCTTAAACTCCTTTCGGTCAAGAAATATTTCTCATGATACGTCGAAAGTCACATGAGCAGGAATATGTCAAATGTATAGAGAATATGTGCAACGTACAGAGCGGACAATAATTTAGTATCTGCCACTTTCATCCACTCCCCCTAGAAACCTGCATTTATTTTTTGTTTTAAGATTTATGTATACAGTCATTTCTATTTACTTTGAAAATATGTTAGAAGAGTGTTGAAATTGGTTCTGGTACAATAAAATAAAAATGTTTTAAAAGTTTCATAATCTTTCAAAGAAAAGCACCATATCTTTGAAAGCAGTTTCAAGAGGAGCAGCCATAATGTCAAAAAGATGATCAATAATCTACTATACTCTCTCGCTCTAATCACCTTTAACCTGACAACCTACTGAGGATTTTTGATATAAGCTATTGCTGCCTTATAGACTATTTTTGTCTCTTGCTATTTTTTTCAGATTGGCATGTCCATAGAAATTAGCATTTTTGGAAAAATGTGTTATTGTATTGATTCTTTAGACATACAATTTAGTCAGAGGAATCAGAGGAACTCAGTGCACTACCATGTTGGTCACACACACACACACACACACATATTTAGATCCGTTTGTGAATAAAAAAAAATGACATTTTCTTCAGAAATGTCCTATTTTGTGCTATTATACAATAAAGGTTCACAGCCTGATTTTTGTTATAGCACTTACAAAGGTCCCCCTTATGTTTCTATAACACAGAGAGTTTGGGAATACACTATACACATTGCTTTACCATGAGGTTTAAATGGAGGAGTCAACAAAAGGAAGAACTGACAGCGTATATTGAGGAATATAAGATAAAGACCTCGTGGCAGTGATTTGTCGCTCTCTAAAGGTTTAGGGTAATGAAACAATTGAATAGTTTGCGAGGTAATGCAGTACTGTAATGACGGAAGTCCCTGGACGCTCTCTGAAATAGTCTTCAACAGACAAATTAGCTGCAGATTGCTCTGCGCAAACAGAAAGAAAAGACCAGAAACAGCAAATGTGAGGCCTATGGTAATGTAACTTTGTTTGTGTGCTTTAACAACCCCGTGTTTTTACTACGCACTGAATGTGCTCAGCATCACGAGGAGGACCAGCTCATGTTTCCACTGATGCACTGGGAGTTAGCAGACTTATGTAAACACTTGTATTGTCCCCTTATAGAATGTTACAGTGAAGCAGTGTGTTAAATTTAGAAAACATGTAAAGCTTTCTCAAATATCCTGTGGGGGGGGGGGGGTATCAGCATGCTTTAGTTAGAATGCTGCTTCGAAAAAAATATACCGAAGCACGTGCCACCATCAATATCTTTAATTATTTATTTTATATATATTTATTTGTTTTACCTGTATTTTAGCTATTCTTATTTATTTATTTTTAGCTTTTAGGATGTTTTAATTATGTGAAGTGTCTTTGAGTATTATGAAAAGCGCTATATAAATTAAATGCATTATTATTATTATTATTATTATTAATTATCAAAAAGCTTGCGGTAAATATGCATGCGTCAAGCTCCTGATTATGCATCTTTTTCTGTCTAACTTGCAAACCATTCTTTGAAATGATGATGATCTCAACCAGGAGATTGTAGTCTTGTTTGGTTGTGTGCGCGCTTGCGTTTGTCAAATATCAAAAATTAAAATAAAAGAAATTGGTCAAATAGGATACGGGTCCAGAGGAATAGAGTGCCCCTTTTTTAAAAGTGGAGCTTGCTGTAGCTCTCTAATATTCTCAGCAGGTTTATGACCACCCATAGACCTGCCTGCTCCACTTAAGTGGGATAATAACCCTCCATACAGCAGACCAGGAGGGAACTAGCTGGAGGAGTTTAGAATCCTTTCAACTAATTAATTTGTGTAGGCCACAGCGATGCTGCTGAAAAATACATGGAGGAAAAAAACATTTCTGTGCTCCCTTAGTGAATACTAAACAGTCCATCTCCAGTCACTGAATTTCATTTGTATAGAAACTGCTGGGTTCAGTGCAGACTGCTTTGAACCATAAGCACATTCTATATTTAACAGTCAGGTAAATCCCACTGAGGCTCAGATCAAAGTGTCAGATGACAGCGCTCTCTTTGGGCTGTGCGGCGGCGTTGAGCAGCAGCCAAATGTTCCACTTGTTCCCGAGCTCGCATGTTTTGATCTGGGATATTTTGTGCAATACAAACACACGATTCACCCATTTCTTTTGGCCCATTATCTGGAAATAACTACGTCATTATCTCACTATAACGATGGTTCTTTAAGTTTTTCAATTAGTTTTTTTTTCTTCAGGATTTAATTATAATCTTTATCCTAACACAACAGATATGCATCAGGACTTCCGTGTGCCATTATCAGGATCCAAAAATGTCAGTCCATCTGGTTTTATCACACTTTAATCTTCCCTTTCAAACTTCAAGGAAAGAGATGCAAACAGGACATTCACACCACCAGCATGTATTAATAGTTGATCATCACATAAATAGCAAGATAGTATGTTGTTTTGTTATGAATTGGTATTTAATTACTATTCTATGAATACTGCTCAAAATGATTTGCGATCTTAAGTAGATGAGAGCTTAAAAGTAATCAAAAAAGTCTCAGTAGTTAGCAACCATAGCTGTTCTGTCACTCCCAAAATACAAGAACAAACATCATATTTGAGCAATGGACCGAAATTAATTAAGCCCAAACTGTATTTCTATCCATGGGTAATGCTCTCCTTAAAACTCAAGCACATGTTCACACACTGAACATGTGCACAAGCGTAACTGGCCAATCAAATGGCTATTTGACCATTTACTGCCTTTATGAAGGGTTGTATGGAGTCAACCCTTCAAGAACCTCATGAGAACCCCCCACGCCCAGCATGCACTGCGGCTGGGTCTGTTGGTTTACCACTTCTTGAAGCCGTAAAAGGGCTGATGCATTTAGGGACCTCTTCTCCATATCGGACTTTCCATGTCGGTCTCCTTTAACTTATGGAAGGTCCGAGATGCCCGCAGCCCGTTGTCTAACGCAGTTGGACGTGGAGTGACGATACAAGTGATGAAATGGATGGACTGGATGAAGAGGCAATGGCCGGTGATGCTGCTTGAACTGAGCTAACTGACGGAATGGCAGGATGGCTAAACCAAACTTGCAATGCTGAAGGAATTAAATATATTAAACATTATTTCATTGTCTACTAATTTGTGTCGTCATAGTTTTTAATCTTTTTCCTTTTTATTAAGAAGTGTCCTGCCTCGTGTGTCCTGTTTGTTTTGGCCCTTTTTGTCTTTGTGGTTGTCTTTCCTTTTTTCTTTTCATTTCATTTCTCTCGTCATCCTTCTGTGTTCCCACCAATCAGCTTTAATCCTGCCCTTGCGTCTTCCCAACTGCGTCTTGTCGTCTGATTAGTTATTCTTTATAGTGCTGTTTACTTCCCTGTTTGTATGTTGTTGTCTTCTTGGGACTGGGATTGAACGTTCATCCTTGGGTCCTTCCCTGCTGCGTGCTCTCTGGCATTGTGACAGAACAAACCGACCAAATATGGACCCAGAAGGATTTGTTGGCCCAGACCTTTATGAGGCAACTCATCAAACCGCTGTCTCCAGAATGACTGCAGATATTCCTCCAGTAGTATGGAAAGGGAGTCAGTCTAGTCTTTGGAAAGCCAGGAGGTTTCCACTAAACCTGGGCAGAGGTCTTTATTTGCCCTCCTGCATCTCAGTCTGCTAGCAATCAGTCTTTACCTTGGCCCGCTAGTAATCAGCCTTCACCATATGCACCGCGTGTTCCTGTGTCGGCGACCTGAGCCTGACCTGTCCTTTTTGGCCTCAAGTCTTATTTTTCCTGTTTCTAAAGGGTCGACGCCCTTCAAGGCAGGTGAGGTGTTCTGCTCTTTAGTCCTGCCTCCTGGGTGCCCTCAAAAGCAGCTCTATTCGTTGGTCCTGCCTCCTGGTCCCCCTCCCGGGTGGTCCAGCTCTTGTGCCTATCCTCCACAGTGGCTCCGCCCACCGGCTTCAACATATATTCAAGTTCCACAACCACAGCTTCAGTGTTGATTTGAAAAACTAAAATCACTCCATTCACCCTCTGTTTGTTTGGGGCAACTCATCAAATAGATCCCCAACAAAAGTCTGCTAACATGAACCATTGTGTATGTAAAGCTGTAATGAAATAATTCTAAGTTAATTCTGTAATTTCCCTATTTTTACAACTAACTTACAATGTTCTGAGGAAAAAGTGAAACTATTGTTAAATGACGGATCTGCTAAATAAAGCCTTAGTAGTGAAGACGGGTACATCCACTCGCCGTTGATGTGTGTGTGATGGCTCCACAGTAGAGGTCAGCTGACCTCTACTGTGTAAACCTTGGAGGAGGACCATGCTGTAAACTCAGCATGGTCCTCCTCCAGCAGACCCCCTTGCTGCTTTTTTAAAAAAGTGCCTGAAAAGCTCTTCAACCAGTTCGGAAGGGGGGTGGAAAAAAGTATTTGGAAAGGCAGTGAAAATGAATTATTGTCCAAGTGTAAAATCCAAAGGAGTTTCCATCACTCGTGCTAATGAGAAGGCATTCAGAGTGCAAACCTCCATGAAAGTTGAACTATTCCGAACCAGAAGCATCATTTCTCTCTCTCGCAGATGCAATTTAATTTGCCCTCTTGACCCTGAAACTACACGCTGAGGATCTGGGCTCTCTGAGCCACACTCACGACTCATATTGGAGATTGTAGGTGTAAATGCAGAATTAGATGAACTAAATATAAAACCATCTCTTCGTTGGTTTACGGTCTGTCTCAAATGTTACGGAAATGTATTCATTTACTTTAAATTCTTACATTGTGAAAACATAAAAAATCTAAATGAGGAACTTTGATAAGAAATGCTTTGATTAGTTATCAATTACAACCCATCACTATTAGTGGATGTAAGACTCTTTTGCTTTGTTTTATCTATTTGGGCTGTTATCCATTTGTTTTACATAGATTTTTCACCTCGAGCATCAAACGGAGGATGTCTGCATCATACTTTGTCTCAGTCTGACAGTCAAAACCTCAACAAGGTGTACACTAATAAAAGCACAACACTCACTGCTCTAGAAAAGTGAGTTTTGGTCTTTGCAATGATGCGTGTCTGAAATATAAAGTTGGATAGACCAACGTCACGAGCGATTTTCTGAAACCTTGAGAGATTTGAAGTCAAAAGTTCAAAAAGGTGCATACAGTATTTTCATTGGGACAAATTGAAAAATAGCTGCTGGCGCTAGGAAAAAAAAGCAATATGGACCCCGGCCCTATTTCTCCAACTGTTCAAAATTAAAGTTCCTTTGACTGCATTCTCTATGACATTTTTAGGGAAACCTTTCTGACGGATTGTTAGTAAATTTAAAGTTTAACATTGTAAATAGAAAAGGTAACAAAAAGGGCTTTGTTTAGGCTTAAAAAGATGTAGATTTGTTATGTTATTTAAGCAACGGACGTACATTTAAATATGTAAATGTTGACTTGGTTTCACACAAACTCAGTTTGTATAGCCCTCAGAGGGCTTTCCAATCCGTAAACAGGGACCTCCTAAGTAAAGGTCCTCCCCATCCCCATGGATCTCCTCCCTAAGTGGACTTCTGCAGACTTTAATTACAAACAATATTGGTCAAAAGCCACAAAATACATCAATTGCCAATCCAGTTTTGTTGCATGGGAACTTAATCTTTTGGGAAAAGGCTGCAGAAATCATACGCTGGAGTCTGTCAACCCAACAGAATCGGATTCATATGCAATGATAGTTTACATCCACGTGACAACGTCCTATATAGACGTTATGATAATTCGGACTGGTGCAAAGGTGGAAGTCAGCTGACAAAGTCTCCAGAGGGAGTAGGTCGGGTTGGATGGATGGGTCAACAACATATCAGACTGGTAAGAGTGTCGGTTGGCCTTTTTTCTTTCACCACGACGCCTCCCTTAACCATATGGTTGTAAAAAGCCTCGAGTTGACAAAGAGGTGTGATGGCGCTTCATGGATAGCAAGCATCAATAGGTGTTGAACGCACGTCCTTGTGGATGCTGCTCATGTGATTTCCCCACACGTTGTCTTAAAACAACTGGTTAATTGATTACTAAGGCGGAATAAATACAAACAAATGTGTCGTGATACAAAGGTTGTTGAAGGAATGATACCTTTCTTACTGCAACCACCAATCACAACCCAGGGAGGTCTCCCAAGATTACTTTTCTGACAAACAAATAATCCATCTTAATCCAACATGGCAGCTGTGTGACTGTGGCCTTCCACCCTGCCACTTACTGTCCCAACAGATAGTGCTCTAATGCAGCTGTAATGAACATTTGACATAGTTTGTTTCCTTGCTCCTCTGACTCACGCATGCATGATTACACAAACTAATGCACACTGCTTATGATTTTATGTGATTAAACAAAATTCCTCAAACCAGTGAGAGCTGCAGCATCCTCGCCGCCTGCCAGAGACTAATGGGCTCTCAGGGACCGCAGCCAGTGAACAGAGTGCTGCGAGGCAGGGCCTGCTTTTGATAGGTCAAGGTCATGGACTGGAATTTGGTCCTACTACAGCCTTATCATTTGATTATCAACACGTATAAAGGCCTACTGTTTAGATGCTGCTATTAGTGGGGATTTAAGTCTCCATAACTTTCATTTGACATGATTATGTGAGGAAACCCCCACCTCAATACACTATAAAGACCATTTTCAAAGTGATTTTAAACCTACTGTTAAGGTTGGTTCTAAAGGTAAGGTAGGTGAAGGAATGGATTGGTGAACGCAGGTAGGGAGGTGTGGTGGCTGCAGTGCAGGAATGGGAATCCTGGGCACAGGAACAGGGTCACAAAGTCAAGACGTCGTAAATCACAAAAAAGTACCGTTTGTTGGAGCGGCCGAGCGGCACACGACCACTGAGCTGACGAAATAATCTGTCTATGGGTCCGAAGGAAGCCGGTGTTTCACAGGATGGTTTGATGACAGCCAGGTGTTGAAGATGAGCCCAGGTGATGGCACTTATTACATGAACTATTATAATTGACGGAGGCAGAGCAATAAACTACACTTATTACATGAACTGTTATCATTAAGGGAGGCAGAGGAATATACTACACTGGCGAGGACGAGCCAAAAGGAGGAGAGGACGGGTTATACTTTATGCTAAAGATAACACAGAAGAGAAGATCATAGATTGGAATAGAAAATACTCACAATAATGTGTAAATAAATAGAGTGAGCACGTCTTCCTGATTGAACTTGTGCTAAGCTTCCCCACCATGCAACCTAACATCTCCTATTAGTTTGAACTTCTATATCCTGGGATTGTAACCCTGTTGTGGGATGATAAGAACAGAATGCAGAGGCAAAGCACAGAGCAGGATGCACAACATCAACAAGTGGCCACATGACATACAGCTGCTCTGTCATTGGATCCGCTTTAAAAGGTCAGTGTTGATTTGATGGCAAGGATAACGCTTCCACTTGCTCTCACTTTAGTGGTTCCTATTTTAAATGGTAAATAGATGGTACTTGTAGATCTCTTTTCTAGTCTTCTGACCAATAAAAGCGCTTTAACACTCCTACTATAATTCACCCATTCACACACCGATGGGACAGCCCAAGGACACATCCACATGGACAAGTGGAGCCAGGGATCGAACCGCTGATCATCCGACCCTCCCACACAGATTGTTAATATTGTTGTTATATTGTATTTAGAACAATATTTTAGAAATTATTTTTGACACGGCAACTTCAGTATGGTTGCAGATTTATAAACAAAAACATCATGAATTGTTCGTGGCCATTCACCCCACCTCGCTACATAAAGGGTGTATTTCCTATTTAAATACTGAACATTTTGCAAGAGATATGGTCAAATTGCTTTTGCTATATTAAAAAAAGTCTTGTTTCAGAGAATATCTATTATATCCATATGGCTCTCAACATGACGACAGCATGAACAGTGCAAACACGAGCAACCGTGCTGACAGAGCTAAGAGTGTTGACCTGAGGGGGAAGTGGGAGGTACGCCACGCTTATCCCATCACCTGTACCCGCAGAGCAGTGGCCATCAGCTATGGGGCACACTCACGTGCACGTACATGCACTAAAAGGAACATGCAACTAGCCCATTTATGTCTCTGATTACAACACACAGAGGGAGAGTGACTGCGTTCTCTGCTCGTGTAACAATTACTTTACATAGCAATGCATTGTGGGCTGCTATATTAATGGTCTGAATATAGAATGTAGCACCATTAAACTTAAGTTGTTTTTCATCATTCACTGCAACTTGCTCCTCTGTTTCTATTGAATCGTAGTTTGACAGGCAGATGGCTCAAGGGGTAGAGAGCAGGTCTTCCAATAATCCAAAAGATGGCGGTTCGATCACGGACTTGTCCTGTCTGCTTCCCCGGGTGTTTTACAGCAGCCCACGGCTCCGAATGCTAAAGAGTCATTTCATGTACGTCTGAGATGATAAAAGTACAGCTTAGAAGTTCTTTAAGAATCTTCTTAAACATGTTTCCATGTCATATCAGCTTGAATGTAGGCGCTTTTCAGAAATGGATTTACCATGGTAAACTATGGTACTTGTATAGCGCCTTTCATGACCCATATACTGATGGCCGGGGTTACCATGCAAAGTGCAACCTGCCCATCAGAACCAACTAATCATTGTAGTCTCGGTTCAGATTTGCCAGCAGCAACAATGGTGTGACATCATCACAAAGTAGTTCCATCCGCTGCTCTCAGGCATACGTTTTTTTTATGATAATGGTAGTCACACCAGTTCATCTGTCCTTCAGCTGGACAAAGCCAAACATATTTTTGTACATTATGAGAGATAGTTAGGATAATTTTAAGCGATGGCAGATAACACAACATTATAATATAAAGGAAATGAATTGCAAACAATGTTTGTGTTGAGAGAGAAAACAAGCCAAGTAAGGAAAGGACCTCCTCAACGACAACTTTGTGACAAAGCTGAATCATGACATGTTTTTAAAATGCACAGCAAACACCAGCTGAAATAAAGACTTCACCCTAGACTCCGTGATATCCACAACATATTGTGATCCGCGGCAACCCATCTGTCTGTGTCCCAGTCCACCGTGGCAGCTGTCATTTACGATGAAGATCAAAAGCCCTATTGGTCAACGGATCGCCTGGGAAGTCCTGCGGTCTAAGGTCAGAGAGAAACTGTGGGCAACATCAATCCAAATCCATGAGTCGGGGTGACACTGGACGTCTGCGAGGTGCACTTCTCTGTTTGAGAAGTGGGGATTTTCTAACAGCACAATGGCTCAAAGGAAGAGCCTCTTTTTTTCCGCTTTTAGTGTAGTATTTGGGAAAATGTATCGGTTAATTTTGTGCCTCATCACCCCAATCAATCCGATTTATATTTCTTTAAATGTAAATATGTTTCTTTAAATGTGCCTGGCAGTCGGCTTAATGGAATGCATCATCCAATGAGATCTTGCTAGCGAAAATAATTCTCAACTCTTTCAGAATAAGTAGATAAAAATAAGCCCGAAGAGTATCTAATTGATACAAATTAATAGATACTTATGATGATATATGTACTGTATGCGCTTATGTATCATGTATGTGTATATACATGTATGTGTAGATTACCATATAGAACTAGGAGTTTGAATATGTGTGTGGGCGGATCAGTATAGTATGTATGTATGTACGTATTATTCATAATCAGAAATTCAATCAATTGAAGCAGTGAAAGCAAATTGTGTGTGATTCTCTCTCTTCTTCTGAGTCCACCGTAATCATTATCTACAATATTCTGGAGTCGTTGACGGCAGGTGGAGTCACAGATCATCTGAAATGAATTATGGTCAGGTCACGGGTATTGTACAGTACAATATTAGCCTACAGCGGGCAATTGCTCGGTCCATGACCCCTATTGTCAAAGACATATGATTGTTTTCATAGCAATGCAATTTGATGTAATAAGTACCTGCACATTAATGCTGTGAAAGCCTTTTCGATTGACAACATTTGCCTCGTTTGGGCGATTTGACGGCTCGAGAAGGTCTTTAATAAATGATTCCTTGTGGGCAGAATCGATAGCGCTCGTATAGGAAGTCATCGTGATGTGATCTTGGCGATCTCGAAGAACTCTCTCCCTATAAAACGTCAATCTAACTAATATCGCTCCTTCAGCAATGGGATCTCTGAGGAAGGGAGCAACCATATTTTTGATAAAAGTGGCCAGTTTATCCAGCTAACTTTAGCTAGCCTGCGCTAAAGCAGGTTCAAGTTTATGGATGTGTTGCTATGGTGATGTTGCCAAACATGCTTAGTGAAACCAAAAAGCCTGACTTATGTAATCTTATCCTGAAAATGATCTGGCTAACTCAGTTAGCCGGGTACGAGGAACGGTGCCCTGATCTGCTTATTTTTCTATTTTCTACCAACTCACAAACACTCCTCTGTTGCTCTCCTGAAGGTTTCTTCCCTTTTTTCCCTGTGAAAGGTTATTTTTGGGGAGTTTTTCCTGATCCGATGTGAGGTCAAAGGTCAGGGATGTCGTATGTGTACAGATTGTAAAGCCCTCTGAGGATAATTTGTGATATTGGGCTATACCAAATAAACTGAATTGAATTGAATTGAATTAACCATTTTTCTTAAAGAATTTGGGGATACATTAGAAATTACCATTATTATAGCAGCAAGTAACTATTCTGTGCTTTCTTTACATAGCGTGGCTGACTCAACATGCCCTTTAGGGAACATTTTTGCATGTAAGTGTGCCCCACTGGCTAGTTCATTGTTGCTATCCACTCTGCTAATACCATTGTTACCGATGATACCGCTATCCCGACCAACTGCGTCGCTGGTAGCACTGGTAGCACTGTTAATTCTCACTCCCATCTATTCAAATGCCAACGCTTGGCAAATATAAAGCTGTATCCACACAAGTACCAATTCCATTACTGGAGTTACAAACAGAGCTATGCTCGTTCAATCACCAGCTCCTCTTTTCTACTTGTTAAAGAGTCCTTGAGCAAGATACAGAACACACTTTTGTCCCGATGAATAGTTGCATGCTGGCTCACGGCCACTGGTGGGTAAGTGTGTGTGTGTGTGTGTGTGTGTGTGTGTGTGTGAATGGGCACGTTTTAAAGTGCTTTGGATTGCTGAAGCAGCGTCACTCATCATTTCAGCCCAGAACATTTGTGTCAGGAGGTTGCTCTAATCGACACATTCCATGTGCCTCTATAAATCTGAGCCATTAAAGCCTTTGTACTAGTACTTATTCATTACTTTGTCTATGAACTAAATTATTATTTACACTTTTATGTTAGCCAGCAATATCTCTGCTGAGAGAGATGGGGAGCTCAGGTGGGTGAATGTCTCTCTTAATTGCTGACCTGATGACTTATAGTCTCGATGACTAATACAAATGTAAATCACTGTGGCAAACTGTAAGTCATTGGCATACGGCGAAGTCCTATATTTACTTAACTCTGACAGGCCAAATCATTTAGTCCAAGCATTTAAAACCAGAGTTATTAATTCATTGATCTGGTTATAATAGTAGTCTGGTCAGTGAAAATAGTCCGGTCATGTATCATAATATAACTATCTTGACGTTGAGCTATATGCAGTTGCTGATGGAGCCATGATCTGTTTGGAGATACATAACAAGGAAAACAAATGGCACATTTAGAGAAAAGAACTAATTCAAATGCATAATGTACACCATTACCTGAAATAGAATTAGCACCACATATATATTTCTAATGACTGTGACTCAGTGGGCAGCAGGGTCCCCCTGCAGAGGATCAGCGGTTCGATCCCCAGCTCAACTAGTCCATGTCCATGTGTCCTTGCTCTACGGTTTATGAATGTGTGTGAATGTTAGTTACTGCTGATGTGCAGGTGGAACCTTAGCCCCGCCCATCAGGGGGTGAATGATGTCATGTAGTGTTAAAGCGCTTTGAGTGGTCGGAAGACTAGAAAAGTGTTTTTTTATTCTTTATTTAAATGACACATTCATTTTTATTGTGATTAAATATTGGGTATGCTAAGGTAGCATAAAAGAGGCATTAATAAGCTGTTGTCTCAGTGTGTAATTAAGACACTTTATATAATAAGCCTTATCGCCAGACAAGGATGTCGATTTTGGATGATCCTTCAAAACCTTAATAGTTAGGATAAGTAAAAATACAACTATATCTTATTATTTCCCTAATTTATCTGCACCTGGCAACTACAAACACACACTGTTGGTCAATGATGGGATGCCAACTATTACACACCCATCCAAAACCCCACCCTTACTTTGCTCGTTGCAAAATGACACTGAATGTTGGCCCTGGACCAAAATCATGCCAAAATCAATATTAATTTATTCCTCGGACGCTACGCTCATATTCCCAAACCAAGACCAACGTTGTTACATCACACTACACTCTTTGCTTTTGATGGATTAACATTATTGTTATGTCATTATTCACAGAACCACAAGAGGTCAGTCCTTAGGCAAACAACTGGTCTTTCTAAGTGACCGAGGGGAGGGTGGTCTCCAAAATGTTTGCACATAAAACTATCTATAAAGATAGAAGTTGAGTTATTTTTGTATTTTGTTGGATCTGGCCCGAGAGTCACGGCGTGTTTTATGGTTTAATGTTCCTTTTTAAGTGGAAGGTTTCATACATAAACTGTAAGTAAACAATTTGTGAACCCAAGATTATCGGCTTGTTTTTTGCAACCAGAAGTGCCACGAGAGGGAGGAGCTAAGTACAATTGAACGCTGAATAACAGTTTTAGGCAACCAACATGTTATAATTAGCTTCCATGAAGTGAAAACACAATGTGTCACTGATTGCTCCTTTTTAAAGACAAATGGTTTAAATTTTTTTTTAAAAAGTCAGAAAAAAGACAGCCATTAGCCCCGCCTCTATTGCATCAGCACAGTGACGATGCTAAGTATTCACTGGAGAGGCCTTGTCCTCGTCTCCACGTGTCAACACCAGAGAGCGAGCTGCTCCTGAAGAATCCCATCGTCATGCCTCAGCGGCCCTTTTATTTTCTTTTGGTAACTGTTTGCTACCCTGAGGCGACAGGAATTGTCTGTGCTTAAACACAGAGGAAGAGAAGAGTCCTCGCTGTCTCAGATCCCCCCCCATCTCTCTGCATGCGGTTACTGACACTGTTTGTTTAAATCATCAGAGGCGAGCTTGTCCTCTGTGAAGTATTAAACGCCACACTTCATGCCCTCAACTTGGGGCGCTGCTATAATTCCACAGGTTTGACAGTTTCTTGAAAGCACACTATCCATCCACGGACACGCAATGCACAGCTGCATTCACACAGGTGTGATGGCGCCGCCTGCACTGCTGACTGCAGCGTGCCTCTGTATGTTCTCGGGACAGCAGCGGCGTGTTGCCTTTGTGTCTCCGATGCGTTATCAAGTCAAATGATGAGGTCGTAGTGATGTCATCAGGGTTATATATTTTAAAAAAAAGACTGTTATGAAGCGAAAGAGTGGACTTGGTTTGAAGGATGTTGGCGTTTTGTTGCATTGTGTGAAATGTAGGATCCAGTGTTTAGGGATTTATAATCAGCCAGCTGCTTTTGTTTTGACCACTTATTGAGTTACATTAAAATGAAAGCAGCATGCTTGTTTTTAACAGTTGAGTTAACTGAACTAGCACAGAAAAGTACTCAATTTCCAAAGTAAACTGAACATTTTAGAAAAGAACAATATTAAAAGGACTGGACCATTCCATATATATTTTTTAGGTTTTTGTTCAAAATCGAACATTGACATTTTGGTGTGGAATAATGATATTTTCCTACACATGTTTTACCACACCTGACCTGTGGGTTCCTGCATGTTGACGCTGCTACATAAACAGTATAGATACAAGACAGTATTACACAGGTGCTATTTATTGTCATTGTGCAACACCGTTATGCTACAAAATGCAGTTTGTCTGCACATTTTGAAAACAAAGTCTATGACACTGATGGCAGGGTGCAAGGTGCCACCTGCTTATCAGGACTAAGTAATCATAAACACTCATTCATACACCGCAGGAACAGCCTGATATTTGGGGTTAAGTGTCTTGCCCGAGGACACATCGGCATGGACGAGAGGAGCCAGGGATCGAACCTCCGACCCCCTGATAGAAGGGTGTCTCCCACTGAGCCACCGTCGACCCCTAGCGTTCACATTAATCATAACCTTTATTTATTAGCTTGATAAACTTAACTAAGTCCACATGCATTTAGCAGAAAACGATGAATGAGATAACTGGAGACTATATGAATTTGACCCTCAACAACTATCTCACGACATTAATTTAAATTTTACATCGCACAGGTAAATAATGGCCTTATGTTATGACATTTTACACCAACAATCTGGAAGGCAATTGAAGCATATTTTGCAATACTTCTCCTAAAACTTCCACTCTGGGTGTAGCTTTGATGATGAAATCCTCACGACAGCTCCATCATGCAGCATACATGCTAATACCGGAGGAGAAAGGTCACATGCGTCATGCTCCGAGGTCCACGGGCCACAGGTTTGCAGGTGGATTCGTAATGCTGCTGAACATTTGATTTGGCTTCGCCCGAGCCAGCGGTGACATCCCATCATCAGTCTTACGAAAGTCACCCAGTCGATCTGGGCCGAGCTGCTGACTGGCTGATATATACATCAGAGGCGAGGAGGATACCCCCGACCGCTGGGGCTTATGGTGTGGGGAGAGGGGATAAATGGTGACGATTTCAAAGGGTGGCCTGCCTGCTGTGCAGCTGTCAGCCAGTCTGATCCTCCGGCTCCGTTCTCCACTGTAGGTCTGTGTTCACTGACATCGTGATGGGGAGCGTTGATTATTTTTTGTCCTGGTTGTTTTGAAATGAACTTGACCTTGATATGGTAGCAAATCCTATTGCAACTTTTAAAAGCATTAACATCCATTTCCAGCCCTTTTAATCGTTATCTAAATTTATCTGCAGGCTGTTGAAGGGAAAGAATATCGTGTTTCATGTCGTTATTGAGATCGAATAAAACGCGGATGGGAATTGAATACAGAAGCCTATATATATTAACTACAGAGGCAAAGAAGGGAGTGGAAGGAAATTGTTATTGAAGTCCGCAAAAGAAAATGATTTTTGTTTGGGGTGTCAGAGACTCCAGCTGTAAAACATGGTTAAACACAATAGATTTCCTGTCTGCTCCATATCTGTGACTGGTGTTGAGAGGACTTTTAACTCGACACGACTTTCTCTTTCACAGACTTACACAGCAGTCTATATTGCAACCAAAAGAGTTTATTTGGTCACTTTCATCAATCTGATATTTCCTTTATTTGTACTGGGATTTAGTGTTGATGTTGTCAGTCCATGTGGACAAAAGGGGAGGGGGGTTTGATCCCATGTGGACCTGCGAGGAGAAAGATGAAGCTCAGCTCCCGGGGGGATGGGGAGCCATGCTGCCGGGTCCCATCTGTGGGAGCTGCTGGGGAAACCTGCAGGATTTTTTCTCATGTTGTGCTGAATCCGACCCAATGACAAGCATTAGGAATAACTATAGGCATTGTCCTTACCGCTGGTCGTGTATACTTATGTAGCTCATGTAGATGCATCAGTACATTCAAACAGTTAAATTCTCCTCGCAGTTAAGATCTGGAACCGTCTTCCAGAAGATGTGAGACAGGCCTCAACGATGTTTAAATCCAGGCTGAAAACAGTCCTTTTTTTACAACTGAAAGTATTTTATCTGCACTCTTTGCTTTTAATATAATTAATTAATGATTATTTGAATGTTTTTATGGAATGATTTTATTTGCCTTTTTTTGTTGTTGTAATTTGATGTAGCTGTAAAGCACTTTGAATCGCCTTGTGTACGAATTGTGCTCTCTAAATAAACTCCTTGCCATTTGTAATGAAGTCGGAATGAAAAGTTAGGAAACATTTAAAGCAAAACACATTATTGTTGTTGAGGAAGTAAAGACATGTCAAACAAGATGCACCAACAACAACAACAACAACAACAACAACAACATTTTAGAGTGACTCATGGGGGATTAAAAATGTTTTTTACATGACATCTTCATCGTCTTGCTACATTAAATACATATAGCCATATTCACCACGGTCTTAACTTTTCTTTGCGTCACAGTGAAGGAAAGCATCCCCTCGCGTGGCTCCCGGGACCCCCAGGACCCTCGGAAGCCGCCGTCGCCATGTTCCGTGCTCCGTGCCAGAGCTGCCACCACACGGCAGCTGGTTAAGGGTGATTGAGAGAATGCGGCAATCTATTGGCTGCAGGCTTAGTAAATTTCAGGCGGTGTAGTCCAATGGCAAGAGAGGGGGAGAGAGAGAGAGAGAGAGAGAGACAGAGAGAGAGAGAGAGAGAGAGAGAGAGAGAGAGACCTGGTTTCTCTAACACTAATCTTGTCCTCGCGACACACTCGCTCTATGAGAGCAATTAGATTCAGCCTCGTTCCCAGAGCCTCCGCAGTGACTCACTGGAGCATCTTCTGCGCTGATAAAGCCGCATCTCTTTTCTCCGGCCGCCACGCGCACACAGGACGTATCGCCGGAACTGCGCTTCTTACTTTGGATTTGTCAAAGCAGGAGGCTGGAGGTGGACTTAATTGTGTGTGTGTTTTTTTTCTTCCCCCTTTATGTGGCGTGTGTTTTGCCGAAAGTCGGGACTTGCATAAAAAAAAAAAAAAAGAAGAGTGACACGGCTGAGGTGAGTGTGCCGCCGGCTGGATGCGATGCTGAGCCTTACACGTTGTCTCCAGAAGGAAAACACACATTTATAGACGAGGGGTTGCATTTCTGTGTGTTTAGGCGCTGGTCCCCCCCCCCCCCCCCCCCCCTCTCCTCCTCTTCCTCCTCTTCCTCCTCTCACGGCTTGTCCGGACGCGCTTCTGTCTCTCAAAGGCGCATCATCCACACCACATTTACTGGCAACATCGGCTGGATCACAGTCATATTGACAACCAGAACTTCTTATGAATAGTATTAAAACGGGCATAATGTGTGTGTTTGATGTGCACACCTCCGCAGCAGCAGAGGCGGATTCTTGCGCACTTTCATCCGACTCCAGTTGCTGATTTGTTCATTTGTAAATGTTGATAGAAGAATGAATGGTTGCCACCAGCCGGCAGTGCAGACGCTGATCACGAGTCAAAGACCAGGCTGGTTTTATTAATTATGTAAATCAGTGATGAGCTTTTGTCCCCCCCCTTGTGCACGCGCGCGCGCGTCGCACACACACGCGCGCACTGCTTTGACTAAACTCGGTGCCAAAGCAACAGCTCGGTTAACTTTAATGCCGGCGGACGGACACGAGAGGCGGTTGTGACCTGACGCCACGAAGTGTTTCCCCTTAACGTGGAGAAGCATCTCAACCCATTTCACACCTGCGCTTTTTAAACAAAAATGTTTTTACATTTGATTATTATTTTATTTTCGTTGTGTGTGGACGAGCTGCAGTAGAGACGGGCACCTGCCAGCAGCTCTCTGCGCGCATCGCAATCCGAGCAGCCACAAGATGGTGGTGGAGATATCTGGATGGGGATTTTGAGGGGGGGGGGGGGTTGTGCCTTGCGTGGTATTTCTTTCCAGATACAGCTCTGCTAATGCTGTGATTTAGTTGTGCTTATAGCATTCAGAGGTGCATCGTAAGCTGGTTTAACATGGGATGACCTTGTGTGTGTTAGACCTGACCCACGATGACAGGGCAATGTCCAGAGTGCCTGTTAGGCCCATGTGGACCACATCTTTTAGTCTTTTACTAGAAAATACAAGGTTGGACAATATCTTTGCAGAAATGCTGCTGCTCTGTCTCTCTCTCTCTGTGTGTGTGTGTGTGTGTGTGTGTGTGTGTGAGAGAGAAAGATAGTTTCCTGGGAAAGTGTAGTCGTGACATCGTATGCATTGTTAAACCTGCTCAGGTATGCACTGCTATTGCACGAGAGCAAATAACTTATTGCTCTCTGATGAAATATATTACTAAAGAGCGTCATATTTAGCTCCAGTGCACTCATTCATGGTGTAGAGCAACGGTTGCCTTCCTTCACCATCTTTAACAGAGAGGGGAGACAGATTCACTCCAGGGAGGCTGTGTGAGACATTTGAAGATCATGGTATGGTTGTTGTTTGACATCAACTGAGAACCCGACATGTCTGACTTCAGTCTGCATGCACATGCGGTCATGTACTCCAGCTCCACGTCCAATCCATCCTCGTTCAATCATTTTCTTCTTTGGCTCTTTGTTTTCAACAAACTGCAGGATGAAATGTTAACAGCATCTCTCCATAATCCACTCCTCCTGCCTGTTCCAAATAACATCGAGGATTCCTGGAACATGTCATGGTACAAATGCAGGAAATTGTTTTTTATGGTTTTGTCGGAGAACAATCTTAAATGAGGGTGCATTTAAAAAAAAAAAAAAAAGAAATATGCATGGGTTTTCCTTAAATCTTTTTTTCATTTTTAATTCCACTGACTCCTCCCCGTTGCCTCTTTTTAAATGGACAAAAGGATTTTGGCGTTTTTTTTTGTCGTTGCAATTTTTATTTTTCATTTTGCTCTCTGTGCATCTGCTTCCATAATCTTGTCATTTCCCCTGCAGGCCTTCCATCATGGTGCATCAACATATTCATGTGACAGTGATGACATGCAGATGCTGAGTAGGCAGTTGTTTGCTGATCTGTCCAAACCGTATGCACAGAAACGTATGACTAAGAGGTAGAAATAGCAATAGCTGTGTAATATGGTATTTGTCTTGCTGGACTATCTACTGTAAATATATTTTATTTTATGTAAGCAGACAAGCTCTTAAGGAGGGATTACTGGAACAGGGAGATGTCCTGCATCCCACATTAATTTCTCCACAACCATTTGTCTGTATTGTGTACAGTTTGCTGCACTGAATCTGACAGATCTGTTAATGTGTTTCATTTATTCATATTTATACAAGTGTGAAGACATTTCTCCTTGAGAAAATATTTAAATAGCTGCATGTGAAATGCATAGGCAGCGTGGACTTTCCCATTATAACAATGTTTTATTTACCGTTTATGTCTGTCACAGACTCGTGAGGGGCAGGCACATACGATTAAAGACCGCCCCCTTTAATGGGAAGACACATTAAGTAAACCGCCTGGAGCAAACCTGGCCAGTGTCTGGTTAGTTGTAATTCTGCCTCCTTCCATTGTTGGGACACTAAATGGTTTTGCAAACATGTTTCAGTAGACCTCAAGATTATTGAGAGCCGGTGATTATTAAACGCTGGCTTCCGTGGTCAAGTTTCTGAATACTTGGGCCTCTTGAGTGACATTAAGGCAAACAAGAAGCATTACACACTGTAATCGGCCAGTACGCTATACACGTATCTATTTGAACCCTCTTTCAATAAACCTAATCAAGTTGTTCCGTTTTAAAACGGTGGCCATCTCCCAACGTTATATAATAGGATGAAGAACCTGAGAGTTGGTGAGAATCGGGTGAAGAAAGTAATAATGAATAAGACAACTGCACACTCACACAAAGACTGCGTTAAAATTCAATTATATTCAGTTTATTTTGTATAGACCAAAATCACAAATTACTAAAGGCTTTACAATCTGTACACATAAAACATCCCTGACCTTTGACAGGGAAAAAAGTGAAGAAACCTTCAGGAGAGCAACAGAGGAGGATCCCTCTCCCCGGATGGACAGATGCAATAGATGTCATGTGTACAGTAAAGTGGGCACCAGGTCATCTTATTAGAGGGTTCATTTATTAATCTCTGAGCCCCAAATTCCAACATACACAGCATGCAGCTGGTTTCCCCCCCCCCATGCGTAAAGCCTTGATCTCGTACTTCCTGTGGGTCTCTCCTTGCAGCAAGACCACATTCACAAAGCTCCCAAAAGTTCTCAAATGTCTCCGCCCATCGCGTTTTGCATAGTTGGAAAATGTTGGAAGTGCACGGATAAGTGAAAACGTGCCGCACAGAACTCACACAAAGGGCTGTTTTTGATGGTGTGAAGTCACCAGCATACGTCATTAATGCAGGAATGCCTTTTGTAGGTACCGTTGAAAAAGGTCCACCGAAAGCTCATTTGTCCGACAGAAAAACAACCTTTTCCCCAAAATACACACTCTCCCAACAACGAAAAGAAGCATGTGGCTAATTATTATACCGAATGACATCATTGGACATTCCTGTTAACAATATTTGTATTCCTGCTATGGCAAAGGCATGACCTGCCTTACTGATTGGCTTACCCTCATATTCTCAACCTAACCAGTCTCACTCCTCATGTCGTCGAAAACCCAACCAACAAAAACACAGAAGGCAGCAAGTAATCAGAGGCAGTGGGTCATGCCTTCAAAATCAAGCAGGTCCAATGACATCATTCTGCATGATGATTAGCCATCTGTTGCTTCTGAACACATGACATCTATTCATCTGAGGAGAGGGATCCTCCTCTGTTGCTCTCCTGAAGGTTTCTTCCATTTTTTCCCTGTCAAAGGTTATTTTTGGGGAGTTTTTCCTGATCCGATGTGAGGTCAAAGGTCAGGGATGTTGTATGTGTACAGATTGTAAAGCCCTCTGAGGCAAATTTGTGATATTGGGCTATACAAAATAAACTGAATTGAATTGAATTGAATGGACAGGCGTGTACATCCTTTATTCTTTTGGAGCAATGGGACTCTGGAACAATGGGCATTTATTTTTGGGATAACGGGCTTTCGACTGTATGAACTTTCGGTCCAATGGATAATTTTTGGGTTTCAGAATAATTGGCAGTTGGAACAATGGCAGTCCCAGTTCTATACACATCCAGTGTTAGTCCATACTATAGCTTAAACATCTACTAAGATGCCGCGTTATAAAATTGTGTGGCCCTGGCAGTATGTTTTGTAAGCCTGCCCCTCATCCCAGTCCAAATACTGCTTCAAAAGCACAAACACAGCATACATGTCTAATAAATACATTATGTATATGTGGTTATTATCAGCTGCTGTGTGTCTGTGACATTTTTTGGAGAGGGTGCCTCTGACAGGATCTTTTTATAATGATTGAAATGCAAATGACAGCAAGCGCCTTCATTAGTATTCATGAGCTTATCTCCTGTAATCATTAAGAGTGAGAACAACGTTCACAATCTGCCACGGAGCCTCTGCATTCAGCCCGAGCCGTCTGAAGAACCGTTTATCATGAACCGGCACGTTATTACGAACACTGTACACTGTGTCAGTTTATCACACAAACATTTTCAAGCATGTGACCTCGGTGAAAAATGAGCGACACATAAACATAAAGTGTTTGACAATTTCTGCGCTGCCGTGTGAGGCGACTGCAAACACAGGCGCTGATATCCTTAATATAGTAGTTGATTTCATCATTAAATATGCGCTTTTGTAGGCAAAAATCCAATGATGGAAAGCCCGTGGTTGTTCTCAAACACCGAACAAAAGGACACGCTAAAGGCCGTTCATCTCCTGTTGCTAGGAAATCTGTATGCAGTAATATTAGTATAATTGAAAATATAGTTTCATTTCCATACAGTCACAATAAATGTAGTTATGTAATAAATTAATAAACACATACTGTATGTTTTTGTTAACATGCTTTTGTATTTTACATTTGGTGTATTAATCTGAGCTCAGTATTTAGCACTTTTCAAGAAAATCAGCTACCCTTATTAATATGCAAACGGTGGGGTAAATATGAAGATGAGTTATGTTCTGTTCTGGGGTTCCTGTGTTCTCACGGCCATACTGAAACCATTGGTAATGCATTTCCTGAATTTGTATGATGCTGCAGTTGAATACCAGCGGTTCCTGAGAATTTATGAAAGAACAAAATCTACAACAAAATGATAATCATGGTATTATTCCATATTTTTCTTTCAGTCAATAAATCCCTGTCTGTGGCTCTCAGCTCCAAAGCCCCATGTTGTTGTAAGTATGCCGTAGACTCATACCAGTATTTGTAGAATCTAAAAAGTAACAACAACAACAACAACGTGAATAGATTAAGGATTCAATATTTCCCCCTCATTATATTTTCTGGCAATGTAAACTGGATTACCACGTGGTCAAAATGGGCAACGTCCTCAGACCCTCAGGGGATCTACAGGCCTCAGATCCTCCATGCAATTAATTTGTGGTAATTGAATAAATTCCTTCTAATTAAGTGTTAATGCTGTGTACACCACTAAAGTCCATTATAAACTGAAATGATAAGGGCCTTTGTCACCTAAACATATGCATTACTGTGATTACATGGTTTGTGTGCTTCATAAAGCTACCACAAACTAATTATGGAATAATCCTTTGTCCGGCTGGATGAACTGTAAATCCTCCACTACCCATGGAGTACTTCAGTCCATAGTCCTTTACAAATCTCTATCTGATATCAGCATCATATCAGTATACATTCTTATGCAGATGATTCCCAAATTCTTCCATTCTAATAGTATGCGAAAAAGCAAACTACATGCATGCTTTATTGGAGTTATCTTATCGCATAACTTTAGTGAAACTCCGATAAATCAAAAGTTATTTTCATCTGGGTCTCGACTTTTCTTCACATTTAGGTTTGTTGTCCTCCAATATATAGTCTCTTTGATCCCAAGATAAGTTTTTGAATTTTTTTTGTTCAGTCCTGCTTCCAGAACCAAAAGTGTTGTTAATTATATGCAAAGCACAAAGTGATAGTAATCCATACGTTCGTCACATTTTAATCTTTACTACTGAAACTGCACACTATTGTTATTAAACTGTTAACAGAAGAGATACAAACATATATTGAGAGGTTCATTGGGAGGAATCTTTGACTGGTTCTTGTCATTGGAAGTTTGTTCATGGCCATAAATCCAAGTCCAATTCATTGGGAAAGAGTTAACAAAACATATCTAGAGATTTGTAGATATGAGGCCAAAGTTAGACATGGACTAAACCCAGTCCTGCATCAGAGTAGCACTGAAAGTTATCACTCTACGCTGATTCTTCACTTAGTCACTTATGATAATGTAGTTTTTCTGATAGTTCATTTATATTAGACAATGTAAAAATAGTTTTGAAGGTATAAAAGGTGTAAAGAAACTATGAAAATGAGGGAAACATATTTCCAATCCATCCAGCTGTCGACACGTAAATCAAAACTACAAATGTCAACCTCGGAGGCAGTCAGGGACTCACTTAAGTCAGTATATGAATGTCTAAATGGCAATCCATCCAACATGTGTTGAGATATTTCAGTCTGTGCTAAAGTGGTGGATTTACTGACATCGCCACACACTAATAACGAATAGATTGAAATAAAATAAATGGATTTGAATCAGCTGTGTGGTATAGTGTGGCCAGCCTTCTCCAATTAAATGTTTTTTTCAATTTTATGGCCTAGAATAGTCCTGCTTTTTTTTTTCAATCAATGTTGCAAACTCATTGAGGACATCTCAGAAATAACTATAATGACTTTTTCTGTGAATATGTCTGTTTTTGTAATGCAAATCCATCCTAGCAGACATCAGCTGCAGTATTGATTTCAGGGCATTTTACTGGAACATTCAGAAATAGGAGTAACTGTAGCAGACATTTAAGAACCTATTTTCCTCCCAAAAATATTTTTAAGGGCTTATTTACAGCAATCTTGAAAAAATATCTTTTCATTGAAGGCGCCACAACATTGTTAGCAAAGCAAAAATTATGAGACATTTGTTGTCTGTTTTTGCCACTTGTAGCACTTTGCAGCTGTCACCGACAGTTTCCATGGAAACACAGCTATCGGCTATGAGACGAGTGTGAGTACTGAACATCAAACTATTTTAGGTTTGAAGGTGCTATTGATCAACATTTATAACATTCATCCACTAGATGTTCAGAATCTGAATTCTGACTCCGGTTACACGTACGCTCTCATCGTACATACATATTTAAATTACAAATGACAGGATAAATATAAAGACATTAAAGACAACAATAGCAACATGTGTGTACAATACAAACAACTACAACAACAGTGAATTAGGGATGTAGTGCAGAAAGTGGTGATAGTGCAAGTAGTGCAGATGGAGGTGATTAAGTGTTCAACAGAGTGACGGCCAGAGGGAAGAAGCTGTTCCTGTGTCTGGTGGTTTTGGTGTACAGTGCCCTGTAGCGCCCCCCAGAGGGAAGAAGCTGTTCCTGTGTCTGGTGGTTTTAGTGTACAGTGCTCTGTAGCGCCCCCCAGAGGGAAGAAGCTGTTCCTGTGTCTGGTGGTTTTAGTGTACAGTGCTCTGTAGCGCCCCCCAGAGGGAAGAAGCTGTTCCTGTGTCTGGTGGTTTTAGTGTACAGTGCTCTGTAGCGCCCCCCAGAGGGAAGAAGCTGTTCCTGTGTCTGGTGGTTTTGGGGTACAGTGCTCTGTAGCGCCCCCCAGAGGGAAGAAGCTGTTCCTGTGTCTGGTGGTTTTAGCGTACAGTGCTCTGTAGCGCCCCCCAGAGGGAAGAAGCTGTTCCTGTGTCTGGTGGTTTTAGCGTACAGTGCTCTGTAGCGCCCCCCAGAGGGAAGAAGCTGTTCCTGTGTCTGGTGGTTTTGGGGTACAGTGCTCTGTAGCGCCCCCCAGAGGGAAGAAGCTGTTCCTGTGTCTGGTGGTTTTGGGGTACAGTGCTCTTTAGCGCCCCCCAGAGGGAAGAAGCTGTTCCTGTGTCTGGTGGTTTTAGTGTACAGTGCTCTGTAGCGCCCCCCAGAGGGAAGAAGCTGTTCCTGTGTCTGGTGGTTTTAGCGTACAGTGCTCTGTAGCGCCCCCCAGAGGGAAGAAGCTGTTCCTGTGTCTGGTGGTTTTAGTGTACAGTGCTCTGTAGCGCCCCCCAGAGGGAAGAAGCTGTTCCTGTGTCTGGTGGTTTTGGCGTACAGTGCTCTGTGGATTCCTGTAACGTAGGCCTAGTCTGTGGTAGCCTATTCTTAGGATATGGCTAGCAAATGTAGGTAACGTTTAGCTTGTAACATGCAGCTCCTATTATGCTAACGATTATGTTATTTTCCTCCACTTGAAAACAGACCCTAGCTGTTGGTAGTTTCAGTTTGTTTTGTGCCAAATTGTAATTTTGTGGGTTGTTGTTCCTAAGATTAAGATACATTAGCTTATATGTGCTAATGTTAGTTGTCACTTGTTGCCACAATAAATATACAGTCCATTTAACATTTACAGAGACAAAAATTAAACCATGTGTACGAACAATGACATCTTTACTGTACTTAGATGATATTTTAAGTGTGGGTGGAGCAGGTACAATAGTACATAAATTAGACTAATGGGGATTCATCCTCTGGAAACCTTAGAATTCATTTAAATTCATCCCCAAACTGTTGCGACATTCACAGAAAACCCCCACACATATTTTGTGGTCAAATTAGATAAAAGAAAACCAGGGAATCACTTTCAAACCATCCAATATTTGCTAAGATATTTTAGTTTGAATCAAAATGGCGGACTGACCAAATTACCAACATTACCATCCCTGGAACCCCCGTTGTCTACTTAAAACATTCTAGGATACTGCTTGGACTAAACCCTTCATCTTTTTTCTTTTTCTTTCAGGATATCCCATCAAGCTGGAGCCCAGGTAACCACAGGGCATCCTCGGCTCTCTCCTGTTCTGGACAGGGGGGCTTAACAGCAGGTGCCAATCTCCATGCAGGCTCTCAGGATGGGGAGTTCTGAGGAAGCTGCTTTGTTGGGCTGGAGCTCCTTCATCCAGCTCGCAGCCTGAGGAGCAGTAGGAAGCATCCCGGTGGAGGGGCGGGGTTGGCCAGCGAGGACCCGAGGGTGGACCATAACCACGACCTGCCAGGCTCAGCACAACAGTAGCATGTCCGCGCCTGGAGGCCCTTCATGGATGTGTCGCTCCACAGCAAAGGCCAACCTTCTGCTGTGGATGGCACTGGCGTCCATCTGCATGGCCGCCGTTCAGACCCAGCAGCACCCAGTGGTCACCACCAATTATGGAAAATTGCGTGGAGTGAAGGTTACATTACCAAATGAGATCCTGGGACCAGTGGAACAATATTTGGGGATCCCGTATGCACTAGCCCCAACGGGGGAGCGGAGGTTTCAGCCGCCGGAGCCACCCATGTCTTGGCCGGGAATCAGGAATGCTACTCAGTTTGCTCCGGTTTGTCCTCAGTTCCTAGAGGACCGCTTTTTGCTCAATGATATGCTCCCTGTGTGGTTCACCGCCAACTTGGATACGGTGGTAACCTATGTGCAGGAGCAGAGCGAAGACTGCCTTCACCTCAACATCTACGTCCCCACAGAGGACGGTAGGTCAACCGGCGGTGTCGCTTGTCTTCTTCCGGTCTTTTACCTCTTCCTGTGTGTCTTTGTGTTGTCTTATCACTTGCCACTTGCTTGAGCCGGTCTACCATGAACTTCAAGGCCGTATTTCACTGAAGGCCTCAGTCCTTTTCTACTCACAGGAAATAATATGCGGCTCGTTTGTGATTCATGTTGTTCACCGATATATATTTTTTTCATGGCACCTATTAGCGCTATAACAAAATCAGGGTGTTTAACTTCAATGCCATCATCATTTAAAGGTGATGCCATTCTAACACAGCTTGTCATATCTGCCCTTCTAACCAGGACTAGACCGCCCCGGTTTTGACTATGTGGTTATTGGATTATTGTTTAATTGGTTCCTGGAAATCCACCACTAATGTTCAACATGGATGAATATGATGATGGCCTTTCTTTTTGCATTTCAATTTTCTTTACTCGACAGAGAGACAGTCAGGGGACATTACGGTTATGTGGTATGACCACCAGGATACATTGTATGGCCACCTGGATGCTCCAGCTGCTGCTTTTGTATTCCAAAGTCTATTTGTGGCATACGTTCTTTATCGGATCAACTTATTATATAGCTAAATTCATCACATTGGCGATTCACAACGATAGACAAACAAATACTATGTGATTGTGGGCTGGGGGACAATAAACACTTCTAAACTAAAAGTGGGGAAATTGTGAAAGTGGATTGTTCATGCAGGATGCTCTTCAATCCTTTTTGTGGAGTTTCAGTAAGCACCATCTGACCTGCAGCAACCACCGTCACTACTGGAAGCTCATTAGCTTCAATAAAATAATCATTTAGAATTGTTAAATTATTCTTCTCTTTATTTAAAAGGGACCATGTAAAGTTCAAACATAAATGGTCATAACAAACATAACACAATAGCAAACAGGACAGGATGAAAGACACAATGCAACATTATGTGGAACGGTGCAGTCTGAGTGACTGTACACAAAGAGTACTGAAAAAAAGTGATATAATAAATAATTGTAAGCCATATAGTTACTACAGGATTTCATCATCACATAGTCTGATCTTGAAATATGGGTATTAAAACATATTAAGTCGTTTTAAATTCAGCTTGATGAACCCTGCAAGAACCCTGAATTAATTTATATTGACGGGTAAACTTCTTGCTAAAGTATATGGAATATACATATGAAAACAAGAAAGTTAAAAATAAAGGCCAGTCTCTCGTATGAACCTGCTTTAAACAAATGTCCGGTTCTTTAGGTCAATAAAGAATCTGGTAACCATCTGATCATTTATAGTACTCCTTCGTAAACATATTGCCGTATTCTAGGGTCTGAGCTAAATATAATGACGCTGCTTTGTTTAGTCTGCTGTGTACAGGTAACACAACAATGATTGCATTATTATGCTTTGATTAGCTGGTTATACAAAATGATTCCCAGTGGTCATGCTGGTAATGCTTGATTATGGAATTGATTCTATGTGGTGGAGCAATTTGATTAAAAATACACATCGTTTTGAAATGTTGATGAAGTCCAGTTGAACTAAAATTGAGTTTTTCTCCTAGCTCTAGACATCGCATCTCCTCACACAATAAAAAAGACAAATAAATCTGGGGCGGAGACATGTGTAGTTTACATTTTGGAATAATGATTATTTCTGCGTATATGGAGCACTTGTTTTCCAGGACTCAGCCTCACACCCGCATTACAGGCCAAGAGAAACGGTTCATATTTCTGACATCAGCCAAAATGGCTTTTGTTATTCTTTTCAATAATGAAAACAAAAACACTTAAATATTGGGCCCAGTCATCAAAACACAAATGTATGCTTCTTAATTTTTACAGTGCATGTTTATTTTATTTTAACCTCTTGTGATTAACTTAATGACTAAATTGAACAAAGGTTTTTCGTGCACTAATTACCTGCTAGCCCTCTAAATAGCCCTTAGTTTGTTATGTGTGGCCTTGCATCAGGACTCAGAGCTCTGCCAGTCCTTTGTGACTGATAACAGTGCTTTTAAGCAAGAGTGATGTAAGATTTAAATTTAAATAAATAACAACACAGAATGCTATCAGGCCAAAGGCTCCCCCATAATAGCTCGCTTCCAGCACTCCCCTCTTTCAATGAGCACTTGTGACTTGGGAGTGGCTGTGCGGAGCACTTTACCCACGCGGGTCCGGCAGCAGCCGCCACCGTGTACGAGACTCGAGCTGTGTGCTGTAAAAAGTGTGTCGAATGTAACCTGCGGGGGTTAGAGGTCAGCGGGACATTGTGGATAGTGAAGCACATTAACGCGTGTGTCAGGCTGAGATCTTTGACAGCTAAGAGCTAAATTTGGACTGAGCTCTTGAGTACATGGTAGATTAAAAAAGTGCAGGAGAGGGATAATCTCACAATCCGGTGTTTTTCTGCGGCTTTTCTCAAATGATTCAGTGTACAAAAGTTATTGTACTCGAGTAGAGCACAATAACATAGTACATTTTTGTGCCTATTTTATGTGAATTTAAATATAATGTATCTTTAATAGCCAAGCCGAGCAGCGGCGATATGCGTTTCCTCTCACAATAAGGGATGGCTACACCAAGCTTTGTTGTAGTTTCTAATCAATGAGTTACGTTTCAGGCACTGATGTCGTTCCCAGACCAAGAAAGTGTCTGACACACCAGGAGTGAAAGGGGAAGCACATGGTGGTTATGCATTGCTAGCTAGACCTAACACAAGTAGAAGATTGTACGGCTCCCGGAACGTAGTTTACGATACATCTAACCAATCAGTTTTGTGTTTTATGGCCACAAATATAAAGTATCGCCACCATCTCTTTTATTCAGAAAGGTTCCATGCATGTAGGTTCTTCTAAATGGGGAGCAGTTTGCTTTCTTTGCTAACAGTTCAAGGTATTTTCTTTAAAGATCGATCATCTCTTTAAACAACCAGACTTTTGATACCACCACAGTAGCATTGACCAAACTCAACAAACCTTTAGCGTACATTCTTTTACTTCATTTGAGTAGCTGGAAGCACCAATGTGGCCATTCTGGCTTGGAGAATATCTCGGACAACCTTTTGATTAACTGATCAATTAATCAGAGGCAAAATGCAGTTGATAGTTTTAGCCAAAAATGTATTCAAAGTAGTAATTCATCTGCATTTGCTACGGATTTTTGTAATATCATTAAAATTCGCCCCTCTCTGATTTAATGCTGCTATCGTATGGAAACATTACACAGAGTGTGCGAAATGGCATGAACTTCCAAAAATATACTGCCGTTTAGCACGACCACGACGACACTGTTCTTTAGTTTGAAAGGTTTTCATCAGACGAGGCATTGGGAAACATGACGCACGGCATTAGTCCAGGCAGCGCTATGTCTCCGAGCTATTTTTAATGGATTCCTGAACGCACCGGGAGTCGGTGTGTGTTTTTGGAGGTGAGGTTAACCTGGAGGAAAACACACTGTATACGTGAACATCACCCAAAGTGGAGTTTTGAGGCGTTCACCTAAACACAAAATAGAATGTGAGGCTTGCCACATGGAAACCGTATTTTGTTTTTTGTAGATGCAGATAATGTACATTTATTTTCTATTAGATTATTACAGAGACAGACGTGTGAGGAGAAACCAAGAAAAGTCAGAATAGTGTATCTTACAGTCTGAGCTCAGCGGGGAATGACATGTCTATCCAAGTTAGAGCTCCCCTCGCTGCCCATCATCTTTATATCCCCCGAGTTGGCCTTTTCAGAAATCCAGTGTTATGTCAAAATATCCTGCGAGCCGAGGATCAGGGAGGGATTTATAGTTTTACTGCACTTCAAGTGGGTTGACAGCTTAAGTGATGCTTATTCTTTGTCATCTGATTTTGAAGTTGAGAGAGGAAATCCGCTACCGCCTGCACCGAGTATGCTCGAATGACTGTTTTGTCACAGCCTTTTAGACTTCCAGCCAAATCCATTGGCCGAGCGGGCGAGGTGCTGGCTGTCTGGAGCTGCAATGCCCAGGAGCTCTTTTCATGGGTGTGCATGGAAAGCGAACGAGGCTGTGAAGGATGTAGACGACGTGTGGGAGTAGAGGAAGAGAGCCACGTTTTTGGAGAGTCCATGTGTGGAGGCAGTAACGCCGGCTTCATCAGCCTCTGCGGCGTTGCTGCCGACTGGCTGAGGGAGGCGGCGTGCAGCTGTAAAGTGAAGACGTTCCCTCTGAAGGGCGTTCTCAGGGAGGGGAGGGGCCCACGCCACGGCCCGCCTCGCCTCCATGTTTTAATTGTCGACATCTCCCACATTAGTTCCGTTTTACTGCTCAACGCTTCCCTTCATACGCTCTACCACAGGCACTACGGAAAGCTTAATGTTTCACCGGGAGACATAATTTATTCCAAGCCCCCCCCAAAAAAAATGTTTTTCAGCTTTTTTGTGCAGCACTGGAGCGAGCTCTTCCTTTAGATTAAAATACTCTTTGCAGCACTTCATAGGGCATAGATAAAATGAGGTAAGCAGTGGCTCTAAGACTGCATTTTTAGAGTCACTGCAGTTCCGTTTTATTTACTTGCATCTTGATGCCAAACACATCAAGTGATAATGTAATATGCAGGGTGTTAAGTCAGCACTTCCACGATGCTTGGTGTAGCCCACAGCCCACATCTGTGCTCCACGCAGCCACAGTCTGCTTAATAATTGTTTCCTTTCCGCATGGTTCATACAGTTAGATACCTGCATCAGCTACAACTATAACACTACGATGTTAACATGTTCATTGTACTGCAATAATAGCTTACATCATTTTACTATACAACACAGGACTTGAACAAATAGTTTTAGGTTCTACAAACACAAACGCATTAATGCAATAAGTACCTTTTGTACATTAATGTTAAGCAATTTTGTTTCAATTTCCTTTAAGACTGTTTTGTCTGGACTCTTGCATCACTCTTCCAATTATTGTTATACTTCGTGGCATTCTAATAAGCTCAACTGTACTGTGTGTATATATATATATATATATATATATATATATATATATATATATATATATATATATATATATATATATATATATATGTGTGTGTATGTATATGTGTGTATGCATAGATATGTAATGGAGGCAGTATATTTTACAGTTTAACAATAACACATTTTGGCCAAAATGGCATCAGTGCACAGTAGACTTCAATGGGAATTAAATAAACATAAATACATGCAAGTAAAAAGTCAGGTACTCAACAAAGGAGAGAGAGAGAATAAGCAACCATTTCTTAACCTTTAACATCACTGGGGATATGCATTGTACTTTATTGGGAACTTTGCCTGACTGACAGACCACAGCTGGCTAGCTACCTCGCTAACACAGCAATCAACGCTAACATGCATTTGTGACATGCCGGTTGTCAGGGACGGGATTATATAGAAAAGGAAATATGATTCGGTCATTGTTTAGTATTTCACAAACTAGTTATCGATTTACCGTGTAGACGCCATCTGACTGCACGCCACCGTCGGCTCAGCTGGGACGCCCACTGATGAGATGAGGCCTATTGTGGCATTCACCATCAATGCAAATGTAGCTTGTGTTTGTGTTCGTGGTGTGTTGGTTTATTTTTGTGTTGGTTTATAGTTTTAAACATCAATGAGGTGGTTGGAACATTTCTTGACTTGAGCTGTATTTTGCTTCAGTAACATTAGCTTCGCCCGCATTATATTCTATATTTGGTGCAAACATGTACACCAATTTACGTCACCGGGTGTAGGAAGCGTCGTGGTTTATATTCGAAAACAACTTAGAAATGTTGATTTTACAAGGTTCATAAACCTCTAAATGTACTGTATTCTGATTTATTGTATTATTATGGTGTGTGTGTGTGTGTGTGTGTGTGTGTGTATGAACAGCTTGAGCAGATGTGAATATTCACGCTCGGCCTACTCACACTGACATGGCACTAGCCCGTGTTTGCGCAGCTTGCCCTCGCACTATTGTGCAAACACTCCGCCGTCCCGGCGACGCTGCCCCATTATGTGCCCGTTGAGACCGATTCTCCACCATTTGTTGATCAGTGAACGTTACGGCACACAAACGGAGGCTGGAAGCGCAGCGAGACAAGGAGATGATGCACTCTGAACAGTGCGAGAGCTCAAGGACTATTGGGCTGCATGCATAATGAGCACTTTTATTTATTACTTCTTTTTTTTTTTATCGCAAAAAAACTCTTCGTAGCGAGCCGCACTTTGCAGGAAGAGAGGTGCAGGAATGAGTCCTACAACCTGGACATGAAGCTTTTGCACACTTCCCTTTTTTTAATAGGCTTTTGGTTCGATTTTGTATTTGTCTTACGATATAAAATATGTCTAACTACCCATCATGTGAATTCTGATCCTTTTAAGTGTCTTGAGCTGGTTGCTAAATGAGACTTACTAATAGTTTGCCTTTACATGCTCGCGTTAAAAAAAAAAATCATAAAGTGTTGTTCAATGTGAAGATTATCTTTCGAAACAAAATGTGAAAGTCACATGAATGTTTGTTTGCCAAATGATTTATTCAGAGCAAAAATGTGCCTTTTTGTCGAGGGAAGCAGTGCGATGCTAACTTTTTTTTTTTTTTTTTATATATATATTTTATTCTCACAAATATTTTCACAAGAAAACATGGAAAGCAGACAGAACACCCTACATTAAACATTACAGAAAATTACACAACAAGTTAGTACAAAGAAAAGAAAGATACACAAGTAGATGAAATAAAATTAATTAAATAAATAAAGTAAATAGATAATTCCCCCTCCCAAAGAGAAAATAAATATGGTACCGTTAGTGTTGTACCCATGCTCTCCAAATAAGGCTGCCGGATATTCAAAAATAACTTCTATGAGCCCCTATTACAGGAAATCTCACATCTTAAAAATACACTTTGTAAAGCTTAGTAGTTTTTACAAAATGTAAGAATGTATTTTGCTCAACGCAGCCTCACTTGAGTTTGAAGACATTGAGCTGCGAGAACACTTTGGATGTGTGGGCGTAACAAATCACATTTAAAGGAGTGATTACACATTTTTGGGGAATTCTTTCTGTTAGAGAGTGAGATGAGAAGATTGCAGGGCCACCGAGACATATCCTGGTGCGTTAGTCCACGCTGTCAACAGCGCTACGACATTTGTTTGCATTAAAGGTACGGTGTGTAGGCTGTGTCGGCTTAATCTTATCCCGAGAATGTTGGAGGGACGTGTGGGAGTAGAGGAAGAGAGCCACGTTTTTGGAGAGTCCATGTGTGGAGGCAGGAACGCCGGCTTCATCAGCCTCTGCGGCGTTGCTGCCGACTGGCTGAGGGAGGCGGCGTGCAGCTGTAAAGTGAAGACGTTCCCTCTGAAGGGCGTTCTCAGGGAGGGGAGGGGCCCACGCCACGGCCCGCCTCGCCTCCATGTTTTAATTGTCGACATCTCCCACATTAGTTCCGTTTTACTGCTCAACGCTCAGTAAAGTAAAAGCCAGTGTAGTGTTAAAGAGTCCCGTTCCATTCATATGCTCTACCACAGGCACTACCGAAAGCTTCATGTTTTACCGGCAGCCATAATGGCCGACATAGCAAGCCGAATAGCTCTCTGGAGCCGGTGTCTGGTTGGTCCGTTCTGGGCTACGGTAGAAACATGGCGGCCTGGCTGGCTCTGTGAAGAAGACCCTCTCCACGTGTAGGTATAAATAAATAAATAAATAAAACACAACAATTCTTATTTTCAGGTGATTACAGAGTAAAGAAAACATTTAGTTATATTCCATTTTTGCCCATATATTCTCCTAAATGCTAAACCCTGGTCTTTTTATTAATGCAGCCGAGGGTTACGTTGGGCCTTCATGAAGGTGATCAAATAAAAAAAGGAAGAAAGCTTAGGGAGAGCAGCGGAGGGGGGATCCCTCTCCAGGATGGACTGAAGTGCAATAAATGTGGTGATTACAGAATAAACAACATAGTCCTTCACAATAAAAGCCCTGGACACATGTCAAGGGAACTAAAGTGCACTCTGTCATCACAGAGAGGCAACTCAACAGAATAGCTTCCATTCTCCTTTCTGAACTTTGTTTGTTGGGAATGTAGTGGACTCATTTAGTTATGTTGTAACACTGCTGATTCATTTGGAATATTCTAAGTAATCAGATGATAAAAGCAGGCAAAAGTCAAATTAGGTGTCAGGTGATCAATTCAACTTTTAATTTGTGCTTTCTATACACCTAAACACAAGGACGGCGTTTTGAGGAATTACTTTCATTATATTACATAATAGATGAACATAAACGATACAAATTAACTTGTTTGTGTGTGTTTTTTTTAATGAATGACTTTTCGATCGACAAACGGGTCGGGCGTATCAAATTGGGGATCCTGAACATCAAATTACTGGTATGCTTTTTATTGCCGGATGTGCCTGAACGATTGATACGAGTCCCACGCATTTAATTTCACACAGAGCTGAAGTCAGGACAGAGTTAGCCTAGCTTAGCATGGGCAACTGGACTACATGTTTACATGGACACTGCTGTATCGGAGGCTGAGGATGCTCCAACCAGAGGTCTGACAGCAGCTGCTGGATGGATCTCTGAACTAAAGGCGGAGCGAACAGCCACACTTCAAGTCTTGAACCATCTTCAGCAGCTGTAGCGGTTTGTCTGAAAGGACAACGCGGTCTCATCACGCCATTTAAAATAGGGCTGCTGCCCATTCTAGTCCAACAGGTCAGTGCTATCTGACAGGATGGAGACCTGCCAGTCAAAAGGAGCAACAGCTGAATATATGTTTTTGACTGTATTGTGTCTTTGTGAGCTCAGCTTGTTCTTCTGCATTTGGCGCCCCACCAGCTGGCTTGGAGATCTCCAATCACAGGAGCTGCACGTCCATCCCTGCAGTAACTCACACACACACACAACTAAAAAAACATGTTTTTATCTCAATTGATTTGAGAGTTCTTAGAATTAATTGGAGCTTACTTCCTGTTTTAATCACATCAGTGTTATTATAAACCAGCGCAGGTTAAACAGGTACACTTCCAGAATGTCATGGTTTCAGAGACGGTGGGTGATGAGGGTGACTTTTCCCCCTCTGATCTTTAAAAGGTAGAACTCTTTAACGTTCAGCCCTTCAAAGTCAGACATGAATAGAATACCACGCCACTAATTGGAGAACGTATTCATACAGACAGATTGTTCCATGTTGGATATGTTGCAATGAGCTGCGATTACAAATGGAGCTACGGGGTCAGTTCGCAAAAAAAAAAAAAACACCTTTACTGGGATCTCTCCATGCTAAATTAATTGTTATTTATTCGTCCATGCGTTGAGATGTTCATCTCTTTAAGAGCTCTGCCTCCACATTAACACAGTGGCGGTTAATGGCATTTAGTTTATGACACACAAAGCATTAAAAGAAATGTATTGTACGAATGAAAACTAGTCATAAAGGAATATCTCTTACAAGATCGAGTGTCCTTTTTAATTATGTATAATTCACAGAATACACTTTTAATATTCATTGGGATTCTTTTTGTTGTTGTTGGTCATTACACATCATGAGCATGGCCTTCAGCAGTGGATCCCAAACAGCAGGGTTGTTCTTCAATCAGAGGGTCGGCGGTTCGATCCCCGGCTCCGCTAGTCCACGTCGATGTGTGTGAATGTTACTTAGTCGTGATGGGCACCTGAGCCACTACCATCACTGTGTGAATGGGTGAATAATAACAAGTACAGTTAAAGAGTGTCGGAAGACTAGATGATACAAGTACAGGCCATTTACCATATCTTATGATGGCGTATATCGCATGAATATCAATTGAATACAAAAAAAGCCAATTTGTAATCTTTCAGAATAAAAGGTGCTCTTATTTACAGACACATATTCAACTTAAAATAAACAATCAATAAAATCTGCCCGCAAGCCAAATGCGTTTGTCATTGTCTTTCAAAATTGAAATGAAAGACATTTTAAAGTCGTTAACTCGAGAGGTCTAACTCCGCTGACGGGCGCTGTTGTTTTGGTGTTTACCTCGGTATGATGTTGGGAACACGCAGTACAACAACGGAGGATATCCGTCGTTCACAAGTGGAAACCTTTTGATGTTACTCCTTTTGGAGCGCTCAGTCAGTCCTGTCAGACTGCGCTGAGGGCTGAGATGTTCCATCACTTTGTTTACTGCGTCAACATTGCCGATCTGACTGCCACTATTTTTCCGACTGCTGAACTCCCGAAAAAATCGTAAAGCGTGTTATTTGACTATAACAACCTGACCTAACTAAGTGCATATAAACATTGTTATACCTGTACTTGTATAGTTAAGCTAAGCTAACTCCTGGATGTTCTCTTCATATATTACTGAATTGTGATGAAATCAATATTCTCATCTAATTCATCTAAGAAAGTAAATAAGCATACGTCCGCAAATAAAGAACAATTCTTTTGGAATTTGGATTAAGCGACTATTTAAACACTTAATATACTACTTAGCCTACCGTTAATACTAGTACCGTAGTAATAATAAAAATCTTCTCACATATACAGTACGGAAAATATTAACTTCATATACATATTTGGAAAGACGTGTTATAGTTATCCTAAAGTGGTTCGACCATGAGAATGAAGGGCATCAGAAGTGACATCATCTAACCCGTTCTTTGTGAATTTGCCCGTGACGGTTCATTAATGAGTGTGTATGTGGAGCTGGACTGGCTGTTTTGGTGCTAGTCGAGGACACTCCGTCACAGCCTGTTCAGCCCACAATGCATTTGTTCCCAATTCTTTTTTCCTCACACAGCACCGCTACCTTTTTCAATAATTTTTGTTCCCTTTTTTGGCTGATATCTTTTTTTTTTCCTTTCAAATGTTTCCCGTTATTCTACTTTTCTAGGGGCCAACTCAAACATGCAAGGCGCAGGTTTCAACAGTAATGATGGTGGCGCTGATGAAGGTATTTTTCCTACAGCCCTCCCCCCCCCTCCCCTTTTTGACCAACAAAATAAAAGCCTGACACTTGTGCATGACAGCAGACCTATTTTTTTCACCCCTTCCTCCTCTCTCTTTTTTTGGACTCCTCTTGAAGTGCTTCTGAGTGCACCAGCGTTTTCCTTTTGAATCAACCTCTTTGGAGTCACGTAAACCAAGAGGGTCTCGTCTGAGGAGAGAGGGCACCTCAAAACAGGAAGGAGGTCTCAGAGCTTTACTCACCCGGCGTCGCCAATACAAATGTATTTTCTGATGAATTAAAATGTTAAAACGATCATGTCCCTTCTCGACATTTCTTTTTCTTCTTCTGTTGCTTGGTGAAGCATGAGCTCTAACCCATGTTGTTTTGACAAGAAGAAAAGATCTTTTTTCTTCCATCTATTAACGCCTCGCTCCTCTGCATGATAATAACCCGATAGTGCAGTATATTCTCTCGGCACCGTGTTGGGTAATCGGTGAGGACTGGCAGATGACTGGAGGTAAAAAGGAGACATTTCAGTTAAAGGGCACCATTTGTCTTGCGGGGGAGTGACATGCAAGTGCCAGGAAAAGCCGTTTCATTTCTGAATCACATGGGCAGTTGTTCAATTCTTACGGATGTTGCTCCAGAGAGTGATATTTGACATAATCCTCACCGTGCATTCTTCTACATGAGTTAGCATTAGCCAGGCAGCAATGTGAGCAGAGTGTTGACCTGGGGCCAGTCTTTCAAACTAAGGGTTTAAATGTTCTTTATTGATTTATAAATGTCATAGCATCCACGTACCGGATCGAAGGGGACTTCACTTCTGGTTAATAGGCAGCTCTTTTTAGACTAATCATACAAAAATAAACCGTATGTGACCAAATCAAACCAAGATATCTGAATGAATTAGCTCTCCTCGCGATAGACATATTTACAGTATGACCTCTTCAGATGTTAATGTTCCTATACTTGTGTTATGTAAAACATTACCATGCAATTCAAAGAAAATACAATTATATCCCAGCTCAATTATATTTTACAATTTTTCCAAAATATTGTTTATTTCACAATGTCCCTTTTAATTACAAAGTAATTATTTTAAAATAATGATTGGATTATTCCACAGATTTGCTCTATATTTAAAAACACTTTGATTCTCCTTAAAGATGGATAGGGCCTTGATTGCTGTGATTTTGTAATTCTAAATTACTGCACTTAAGTCAGAAATAAGAAAATACTTTAACACCATAAAATATTACATTTATTGAAAATATAAGAGAACAGAAAATAGCCCTATGTCCACAGTGCTAGACATATTATTTGAAACAACTATTTCAATGTAATAATTGGTTTAAATGAAACTATTGCATTTAGATTTCAACCTTAAAATCTCTGATGCATTTGTATTCCATTTTCACAACCTATTTCCGTTAATTGCCTGACGTGCAGTAACCTTTACAAGCTCGAACATCTGACAGCTTGATTAAGTGATGGATAAGTAGAGATAAAGTACGACAAGATAAGGGTTGTTAAAGTTGTCGGAAAGTGCAAGTAGAACTGGTTCATTAACAATTACAGCTGGATGTGGAAAGATGTTAAATGGACTCTACTTTTCTAGCCTTCCTACCACTCAACGTGTGTTAACACTAAAGGTTAGAAAGATAAGTAAGGAAATATACATTAATAATTGGATGAAAATAATTTAAATAATATGTTTTCAGTTTAAGCTGAATATAACAGCAACTAAAGAAACTGCATTTAATTAAACTTGACATTCAATTAAGGAATAATAATAATTTACTGCCTTTGCCTGAGATTGTCTCAGTTGGCTACGTTGCAATTTAGTGAGTAAATTCTCAGTAGAAGTAAATGTAAAGCTGTATTATTGTATTATAATACTAGCTTCATTGCTAGTATTACTATGCTACATCGCATCATTTCTGATAAATCCTCACCTGCACAACACTGATGTAATGAGCTGCTGCTGTGGTAGCTCAGGTGCTAATTACATGCTTATCGTGAGCTAAAATTTAATGAAAAGCGCAGTGCAAATTTGCCCCGCAGTATTATATATGCAAATCTTTCCCTCTGTGTTTTTTTTTGTGCCAGTTCCATAGTTAAAATTGATGAAATAAAGGATCCCAGTGGTGTTATTCTTATCTGATGAAAGGACTTCCAGCGCTCCCTATCCTGTCTTTGTTTCTCAGCTCTCTCCATTTCTTTTCTCTGGGGTCCCACTTTATAAAAATGAAGAAAAAAAACAAACATTGTGACCCAATTCACAACAGGTATTATCTGTTAATCGTGAAAACGTTGTTTTCTGCAAGTGTTATTGGAAAGAAACAACCCACATTTAATATTATTTATACATGAGATCAAAGAAATGCATTTTGATGGAGTTAGCAGGCTTTTGTTGTCTTCCTCTCACAGACAGAATATACTCCAGCCCTTAATACCGATTCTGTATTAAAACTATGCTACAATTATTAGAACAATACCAACATTGGTTTGGCTCTACACATGGGCTTTCTTGACAATATCAACAAATCATAGAAATACGTTATTGTTAAATGGACCTCACAACAGATTGTTTTCATAAAGTGTGACTGTAGCAATAAAGCAACACATCCTATACCAAAAACAACGGAATTTGCCAATGACTCCAAAAACAACATATATGACCCTAAGAGAACCAACAACAGACGCATGTTGTGAAACATCCACCTGACTTCCTCCCTCCTCAGTTATTGTTCTTTATACTACGTCACATGACTTCCTTTGCTCCCGTTATAATTACTACGGCCATTTGAATTTGCAGCCTAACAAGAAACACAAATAAGGGTCGTAATACGCTTCCTGTACAGAGGACCTCTACGGCCTTTTTTCTGGAATAAAGATGCATTTGTGCTCGATGTTGCTAGCTTCAATGCATGATGGGAATGTTCAATGGACTGCATTTACATAGCGCTTTTATAATCTTAGCGACCACTCAAACACAAGCCAGGATCCACCCACACATTGGTGGCAGAGGCTGCCATACAAGGTGCCATCTGCTCATTAGTAGAGGGACGGGGATCAAACCATCAACGTTGTCATTAGTGGACTACCGCTCTACGCCCTGAGCCACAGTCGGCCCACAATAACCACTTGAACTTTCATACATTTAAAAAACAAGGACAGTTTATCTGTACACAACTCTATGCTTAATTTCAAGCTACATTAGTTCATATTATTGGCCACATAGGCCAGGAAAACCTATTATCGTCTAATAAAGTCTTTACATGTAGAACTGTTTCCTATCTACACATCAAGCAGACACAGATAACTATCATTCATAATTTGCTACTTTTAGCTTTGTTTTTGGTCTCCTCCAACTCCAAACAAAAGATCTACTGTCCACCAGCTATTCTCTAACTGTGCAGGTAGTGTGCAGTGTTTTCAGAAGTGTGTTGTGGAAAACAGCTGCTGCTGCTGCTGGAAGCAAGGATGATGAGATTGGTGAGAATGGACTGAAACCCTGAAGTTAAAACCAAAACAATGAGCTAAAAGAGGCTGAAAAGCTCATTACAGTTGAGGGGAAAGGGTAATAATGATCTGTTGGATCCCTTATGAGTGGCACTGTTCACGTTACACACATTTGATCCATCGTTAAACTCATTGAAGTGCAGCTTTAATGTTTTGCTTTATCACATTAAGTTTTAATATCAAAAGCCAGCCAAGGCATGAGGGAAAGGTTACTTCATGTGGATGTTTCAGGCAAGTCGGACGATTGAGAGCAAGCAACAGGATTGATGGGAGATGTTGTTTATTTGGAGAAACTCCTATAACACAATATAATTAGTTTACAGTGGTTGTCCTGTGGTTTTCGATTTAAAGTGATGATGATAGATCGGAGCTGGTTGGCCATTGAAGGCGGACTTCAGGCCGAGATGGCCTGACCTTTAGTCGCAAGTATGGATCAAATCCCGAAAGCAAAGGATCCTACAGTTCCTATAATGCAACTCACTAGCCTCTTTTATTGGACTCTTTTTGTATGGTAAAGTCTGAATAGTAATTTGGTGCAGTGTCCCTTTAACCCTCGAGGTTTGCTAACAGGCTCTTCCTTTCCTATCAGAGTGTCCTTAATGAAAGAACCTGAACCCCAAAATGTTCCCAGTGTATGTGTAAATACAAGTATCTCTCTTTGATTAAGTTGTCTGCTGAATAAATGTAATGAAATGATACACTAATGTTTAATAATTCTCCTCAGAGATTTCTTTTTGTGCTCCTTCGCAGGAGAGCGTTCCACAAATTGGTTTCATAAAGTGATTGGCTTCTTTAGGAAACTGTCATTTATTTAGTCGTGCTCTGTAGCACCATCTTCTAAAAGCTCGAGTTACCTACCGGGGGTTTCATCACACCGGTTAGGAAACACCATCACATGTTGGGCTTGTGCCGAACAGATGTAGCGTAGGGTACCTCAAATCAGAAGGGCCAGATCTTTGGGAGGTGGCAATGCGTTGTTAAAATAGATTAAAAACCCACCATCTGCCCTCAGCTGGTGGGGGAAAAAAGATCCTTTGATCCAATACCTTTGATTATGTAGACAGAATGTTCGTACTTAGACGTTACTAGCTCAGGTCTATTGTTATAGAGTGTACAATTGAACCAAAGGAACAGTATGAGCGCGAACTTTTCATCAACACAGTTTCTGCTGAAACTACACTACACTTGGAAAAGAAACGTCTTCTTCATGGTGGAAGGTCTGGATGAACAGCGTCTTCAGGCACCACTTGGCTCAACTGTGTTTTTAGTAGAGCACGTCGGATCGATGCGCTCTGTTTGAACATCTGCAGTGGCAATGAATTACTCCCGTGGACCCCCCCCCCCCACCGTGGCTGCTGCCGCAGAGCAACCTCACAGCATGGCAGACGGCCTGGCTCGGTCCGGCCTCGTGTGCAGCGGACGCGTCCACGTCACATGTTCTGGAAGTTGTCTCGTTACTGTGAGATGAACTTTTGTCTGAAAGGATCATATTTGTGGGGTTTCTACACACACATGTTTACATGCTTTATTGTTCAAAAGACACATTATCTTTCAAATTCAGTTCATGAATACAAGCTTTATTTTTTATTTGGTATTCATAGGGGGGGGGGCTCTAAAGCGGTGAATCCGAGGAGGATATATATATATATATATATATATATATATATATATGATATTTACGATATTTACTCTAACATTGTATTGGTAATGATATGGTCCAGGTTTTACGTTCTGATTTACCTATTTTAGGTAATGCAGCACTACAGTATACATTTAGAATGCTTAAAAGGCATGGCCATATTTTCAGCACAAATACACATTTGTATATAACATATACTATATGGATAGTATAGTATACAACATGCACAGTATTTTAAATGCATCTTTGTCCTGCTCCATATCAGCACAAAGAGTATATTGGATCAAAAATATATTTCCATCTGTTATAGGTAAACATATATCGTGCATTGCTTAATATCTATGTTCACAGCCACATTCTAGATTAGATTCTTTCACAATATACTCCGCGTTTAGTTTCCTGCTGACAGGTTTTTGTTTGACTTTGGGCCAAATAATGACTTTCTGTGAGCGGACAGAGTAGGCTGGCTGTTGTTTTTGGCATGACAGTCGAACTGTATTGAACAGGAAGTAGGTTGCTGTCTGTGCAGAGCATTCTGGGACAGACAGAGGTGATGCGATAGTGGGGGAGGCAGTGATGAGAGACACACTTAACATCGCCTCCCTTTAGCTGCCGTTTGTATTCATCCAGCTAAGAGTAGAATACGCTGAAAGCAACGGGGAAAATTCAGATAGACCCCCCCCTGGAACAAGCTCAATACCATGCCCTTCCTCCCCCCACCCATATAAAGATGAGTAATGTGTGCACCGCCGCGCAGCCACTGGAGGAATATATTATCCCTCCAGCCCGGGTGGCAGTGATGAATGTCCGGGACGAACTCGCTGCACAGTCACCCAGGCAGCGCCACGGGCCCGAGAGAGTGAGAGGGAGAAAGACAGAGCACTTGAAGCAGTTTGATTTCTTTAGTTTTAAGTGCACTCCATGCTGACAGGATTGGGACACGGTGCCCAGAGACCACCCTCTTCTTCCCCGGCCCATAAAACCTGGCTCTAAATCGGCAAGGAATCTCCCAGTTTGATCAAAGTGCCCTGAGTGGACCCCCCCCCCGCCTCATTCCCTCCCTCTGACTTCTGACTCTGCCGATGCACTACACAGAAAGAGATCGGCAGTAACAGTCAATATGACTGTTTGTTTGATGGAGAGTCAGCCAAATAGTTTGGTCGGAGCCCACAGAGGCCTGCAGCGACCATCAGATGCATATCGGTTCGAGACTATGACAACGTAATGGCAGCGCTTTTGTTTTATGTGCCTCTCCAAGGTTGTTTCTGTTCCACCGGGCCTCCTTCAATGTGGAACTGAATGACAAACGGGAACTTATTGACGCCAGCCGGCCTTCCTGCCTCCATAATTAGCAGGCTTTTATTTTTGTATTTAACAGGAGTGAATGTCCGGGGTCGGCGTCCCGAGCCCAATTCGGATTCACCCCCCCCCCCCACAACCCCCTCTCCTCCTGCTTGGCTGTGGGATTAGCAACCCACTCGAAGCACAGCGGAGATTAATAACCTGTCACCGTGGGTTGTTTTCCACGCTTTGCCTCGCTGTTTTCTTTTGCGGAGGAGGAGAATGATACACTCCTCCTGCCCCTGCGCCTCCTTGGCCGACTGAGGCGCATCATATACAGGAACGCCAGCTTTTCCAGCGGCACAGCGTTGTGCATTTTGCCAGAGCTGGAAGAGAAACGAATGGTGTGGGGTAACGGGCATCCTCATTAAACTAATTACACAGCGCAGACTCAAAACTAATGGCATGCTCTGTTTTAAATGACAGAGATGACTTTAGATACCATTCCTGTTACAGAGCATACACTTAATTTCCTAATAAAAGCAGGTGCTCGAATAATGGCTTGGTCTCAAGGTCAGCATGACAAATAAAGAATAGATGGAATTACCTGTACAGCTCGAGTAGTAAACTCAGCGTAATGCACATCTCCACAGCAGTCATGTTATACTCTGCTGATTGTATCTATTGTTTTGTTTGAACAACTTTAAACTTTCTATGAAGGTTAACATTTTGACATTTAACATGAAAACCCAAAGGGCATAATCCATTAATTGGCTGGCAGGATTAGGGTGAGACGATTCCCTCACCATGCTCTCTGGTTGGGGTGACATTTGACCCATTGACCCTTCCCCTTTAACGCCCTAACACGACCCCAGAGGGGAGGGGGTAATATTGGTGGATGAAAACAATGATAATTGTCAGAAACACAGCAGCAGAGTTGTGAGTATTACATAACTGTGCTAATGCAAATAGTGTTTAGTTTGCAATGAAAACAAATCGCTGATCAGAACAAGCAGTAAACTATAGGTGTGTTTCAAATAAAGGCCCACTTTCTGCAGCTTAGGTAAACAGAACACAACATCTTGGCTTTAAATCTCTCACACTGGCAGCACACAAGCTGGCCAGGTCCCTTCTCAATTTGACATTTTCCTCAGCAGATGCTCTCATCCCGAATGACATTTGAGAGACTTCCAAGCAGCCCGGTCAGCGAGGCCGCGGATAATGGGTTCGTTCAGCTGTTGGTTCCAGGCAACCAAAGCTCACTGTAGTGCGCGGGAGGTCTAGAAAACGCAGGGCCGTGTGAGGACAACCATGATTATTATTTTTGCAGTTTTTTTTTTTTCTTTCTGAGAGATACAAACATGTCCACAGAGTGCCTGTTTCACGTGTTGGCAGAGTGCACCTAGAGGAGCTTCGAGAGAGCTGAGGGCTCCTGATGATGAAGGCTGATGTATTGTGAGGATTTATCTCCTGCTTCCATCTTCTTTCATGCAAAGGGCCCACTCTTAATTTATAATCACCACCTACACATGTACTAATCACCCAGCTTAATCACAACTGGAGAGCCTCATAAACAAGGTATTCATCTAGCCTAATTGCAGCATTCCCTACAAATTACACAAAGAACAAATGGAGCAGTCAAGAGGGGCGATGTGGAGATTGCAGGGTTTGAAGCCAAATACATTCTTATTAGAGTGCTGGAGACTCATATCTCTAACATCATCTATCCCTTGTATGTGCTGTACTGTAAAAATAACCCCGAAAGGTCAAACTAGTTTCCTTGTTGTGTAGACAGTGTTTGGTTGTTGATTACAATAAATGAATGCCATCCGTGTTGGGTGACCGTGGTTCACTCCAAGCTGCTGCTGTTCTCTATACTGAAGACTTTAGCCAGAGAGAGTTGTGGAAGAAATGTTTTTATCTTTTAATGAAAAGCTGCCAGATGTAGGAATGTTTATGTAATTCTAATGCATTTAAATTCATTTTGATGGATTTTTGTCTCCGTAGAATGAGACAATCTGAAATAAATTGTCCCCTGCAGTACGTGATGGTTTCCGCCTCGGGGTCCCTTGTTGGAATTGTGTATTGGCTTTTTCATAGAGAGACGGGCCGATAGATCAGCCAGACCAATAGAGAGAAGGAGCTGAGCTTGTTGCAACTATATTGGTATTGATGCATATGTAGGCTAAACAATATAGTAATAAGGAATGTCAGCAGAAAGACGTCAAATGTCCTGCGGAGTAGATACCCCAAAAATATTTTGGGTATCCTTAATATTTATTTATTTGTGTACTATGATTATGTACATGATCTTTAGATATGTAATTGTTATTCATACCATTCAGTGTAGGCTATCGGGGAGAAAAAATACTAACATTGGAAAAACATCAGAAAGCTAATGGATCTTTTTTACATTTACCAGCATCCAATTGTAAAGAGCTGTTTGATAAATGAAGGATGAATGTAAAGACGTAAAGGGTTTAATTGAATAGGAAAGCATTTAAAAGTGTCTTCCTGTCTTCCCCAAACAAATGTCCCCATGGGTCATACTCATGAGTAATTTGTACAAGCAGATCTATGATGATGAAAATTAACAAAATGTATGTTAATTGTTAGCCTGCAACCTCTAGTGACAGAGGGGACAGAAGGAGGAAGTCAGGTGACGCAGTTTGTGTACCACGTGAAACCAAATGGTCATTTGACTTAAGTTAACTTACATATCGTACTTGCGTAATTTAAGTTAACAAGCATACATAAAGATAACTTACAAACTTGCTCATTTGAACCCAAACAAGGATCTATTCCTAAAACTCAGAAAGTAGATTTATTGCCTAAAACTAACCAAACTGAGACCGTTTTACAACGTTAGCTACATGTTTACAACTAAGACTGTTTGTATTCGTGAAAAGGGTTAATACTCATTATGGAGAATGGCTCTTGTCACACTTTGGTCTTCATCATGGTGCAAACACTAAGGAATCTAACCCGCCATCCATTCCTCACTAGCTTCAGTTTTGTTCACTGTAGTTTAATTATTCTCTCACTTAGTTCAATTACTGGGTCGTTTTATTTGTTGTTTCAACAGTGATGTTTTGTATATGTGTATGTGGTACCCCAAAGTCTATTTTCATGCTATTCTTTGTGTGTTTGTGTATGTAGTAACTTGTGTATTGTAGTGAAATATTTAAGGTACTAAAATCAGATTGTGGCATGGGGCCACTGTGCATGTGGCCCGTGATAGTTTAGGTCAATTTTGTGAATTGATGCATGCATCTGTTTTGTTTATCTGCATTTCCCTCACCTTATTTTAAAATGTAATGCACAACTGAACTCTCAGAATGAAAGTAGCTCAAAGTATTTTTGAGTAAATATACTTAATGAGTTACTTTCCACTGCTGACCTGCAATTCAGCACTCTATTGTGACATTAGTGGTAGTGTAAATACAACAGGTACATTTTTTGGGGCATGTTCTTTGACAATTAGTTTTTTAGTCACAATCTGCATGTGGTTTTACTTCAAATGCTTGCTGGATAGAAAGGAACGTTTCATATTTCTTTTTATTTCTTCTTGGCAGACATCCACGATGAGAATGGGTTGAAGCCAGTCATGGTGTACATCCACGGAGGCTCCTACATGGAGGGAACTGGCAACATGATCGACGGCAGCATCCTGGCCAGCTACGGGAATGTCATCGTCATCACAATCAACTACCGGCTCGGTGTTCTGGGTGAGTCCACCAATCCAAGGCTGTAATTAGTTTGAAGAAGGCTGGTTGAGTCAGTACAGAACTATTGATTAAATGAGTCATTATGATGCCTCACCGTTTCACAAAATGGATGGTCTTTGTGTGAAGGAAAGCTCTGGTGGATGATTTGTTGCTTTTTGGGTGCACAGTCAAGGAATCGGACAGTGGAAACCTTGTAAAGCTCTTTCATTACATGTTTGAATCTTTGATAACTTCAATTAAACTCGAAACACATTAATGGTCTGTATGTCGAAACAGATTTCATCATTTCCTTCTTCCAGAGCATATATATACAGTAGCAGATCTAGTCTATTAATTCACACACACTTAGGGAGAGATGTTTGATATATGCTTGATTGCTTGCGTGGTTTGTCTTTTTTTTAAATTCTATCATGCTAATCAGCTGGCAGTGTAGGAGATAGTTTGCATTTCTTTCTCTAATTTGCTTTATTACAAATGTTTGTATTCATATGCAGCCTCGCATGACCTTTGAAGCACAAAATAATCCCATGCAAATGAAGTGAAGAGTCTCATATTTGTAGCGTTTTACTTTACTTTAATTACTCTGCAGCATCAAACATCCAGCAGCCTCAACACTTCCATGCCTGGAAAATTGATCCGTTGTGATCTGAGCCGGTATCTACACCGCACTGCTGGGCATCTTATTTTTGTTCCCTCTGTCAGATGAAAGTGGTTTGTGGATCACACAGGGATACTTTATCTTGCCTTTGACGTAAAGGTTTGGGTTCTGAATATCTGTTGCCCGAGAAAATGTCGCTGTCTGAGAGGAGGGTGATGACATGTTCTGAAGAGTTTTGAAATTCCAGATGAAGCTTATCTGTGGCCGTTTTCTCACTGAACATCTGGCCTCTTCTGAACAAAAACGCATTTTATAAGGGTTGTCAGAAAGTTTACTTTGCCTATTCTAAGTGTAACCTCTAATCTATGTGGAAAACAAACATATGAACCCGTCTTTTCCTTTCGGAAGTCTCATCTTTGTAAATGGCTTGTAATGCCTAATTGGTGACTTCAATCGAAGTTCATCCCCCAGGGGCACATTATCAGAGTACTCGCACTGAGGAACACAGATGTAGAAATAACTGAGCAAAGAGGCTGTTGAGAGTTTATTTCTGCTGTAAATATAGGTCTGACGTAGCTATTAAAGAAGCATCTCTCACATGTGAGTCCTCAGCCACAAGCTTGAAAAGAATCCATTAAACAAGCTTCAGAATTGCAGTCACACTCCTGCCTCTGCAAGATGGAAGGCAATATAGATGGTAGGAAATAGCAGTCAGCTCAACAGAAAAATCAGCAGTTGATTAGAACAAAATCACTTCAATTTAGCCTTAGCTGGGAACTTGTAGAAAGTTCTTATGTTACATTGCAACATGAATAGTGATGTGGCCTCTCCCAGGCCAACAATGCCTACGAGCAGTCCATCTCCTCCATCCACACTGGAGAAGCTAACGTCTACTGGACACCTCTGCGAGAGTTAGCTAGCGTGCTAGCTTAGCTAACCGTAAGCTTTTAGCACCGGACTCAAGGCTACGATGGCTCCACTCACCTCTCCATCCGACTGTGCCAACTGCTCCCACCTGGCCAGATACCACTGCTCCTAGTCCCGCTGCTATGCCCGCTGGGACTGCCTCGCCACCTGAGTCCAGTGTTGCTGCTCGCTGTCCGGCTGCTGATGCTCCTCCAATCACCGTCCACGGGGATTCCTGGATACAACTTGGGGCTAGGTCTGAAGCCTTGGCCAGCTCAACTCCACACCACCAGGAGCCATGGTCCCTGGTCGGTGCTCGCAGCAGGAGAGGAAGGTGTTCCCCCCCTCATTCACCCCCCTGCCGTAGCATCCAGCTGGTGAACAGCTACGATATTCTGGACCAGCATGATTTCCCTCCTCTCCGGCTTTTCCGCGATTTGCTGTCCCCTCTGAGCCTTCCAAAAGCCACAACGCAAAACGTCTCCCACAAAAAAATCTGACATACTTGAAAAGTTTCCCAGCTTCCTGGCCAGACACCCACATGCCCAGGACGTGGTCGTGCATGTGGGATGCAATGACATGTCCAACGAGTCCTCTGAATTACTCAAACAGGATTTCAGCATTCTCGTGGAATCCCTTGAAGTCCTTGTAAAATGGGTCTTTATCAGTGGACTTATCCCTCCGCACAACCGCAGCATGGGCCGTTTCAGCCGCCCGCTGAGTCTCCATTCATGGCTCAAGTCCACCGGCGCAGCGCGAAATGTGTTTTTTATTGACAACTTTAATCCTGATGGTTTCCACCCAAATGGCTTAGGGTCACGCACTCTATTGGACAATATGTTTTACTCCATTCTGACGCATTTACTCCATTCTGACGCATTGACTACCTCACCCTGCATTTCCTCATCCGGTAGCATAACAAGCTCTCCCCCCAGTACAATCAACAATAGCTCCCCTTGGTGGCCTGGTGGGCCTCCTACTACTATCCCTCTAGTCTCCACCTTAACTTCCGCTCCCCGACCCATGAACAATCCGGCCAGAATCACCGTCTCCGCCTCGCACCCTACTTTTGGTCAGGTTCACCGTGTTGTACGAGTGTTGCGTCCAATCACACGTACCCCTAAAACCTCCTGTGCTGATGACGACACAGTGTCTTCCCCCATAAAAATAAAATGTGTCTGATTAATGCACGTTCTGTAGCCAACAAGGCTCACATCTTAAATGATTTGGATTTTCTATTTCTGACTGAAACCTGGCAACGGGAAATCTAAATGAACTATGCCCTGTGAACTGTTCTTTCATTGCGACACGCTTCACAGGCCGCGGTGGAGGTCTCGCAGTGGTCTGGAAGAATCTGTTTTCCTGCCAAATGGGAAGCACAGAACTGTTTACTACTTTTGAACTCCAGCTGACTAAAGTTGGTCGGCTAAAGACGTTTTATTGTGTTTTAATTTATCGACCTTAGGTCAGTTTTTATCAAAGTTCACAGACTTCCTGACCTCTATTATCAAGCTAGATAAAGTGGTACTGGTTGGTGATTTTTATCTGCATGTCAATGATGCCTCAAACTGTGTAGCCACTAAGTTCCTGAACATTACTGAATCTTTTAATTTCACACATGTTTCTGGCTCCACTCACAGGGGTGGTCATATCCTGGACCTTGTGTTCTCTCTGGGTCTAGATATTGATCATATCCGTTGTGAGGACCTACTGATCAGTGATCACAAATGTATTTTCTTTGATCTCTCTGTAAATGCTGACTCTGTATGTCCTAAACGAACATTCCACTCCTGCACTATTACTCGGAGTACAGCTGATCACTTTGCAAAGCACTTCAGCTATGTTTTAAACACAAATTTGAATGATGTTGAATTTTTAATGCAATCTTTTAATGAACATGGCACCACATTGCTGGACAAAGTGGCACCTTTTAAGAAAAGGACTAGGACTGCAAACAACACTTCTCCATGGATAGCAGTCTACTCCTTAAGACGGAGGTGTTGCAGGACAGCGCGGCTATGGAAAGCCACTGGGCCAGAAATGCATCGCACATATCTGAAAAATCTCAGAGTTTATCTTAATCTATTAGTGAAAGAAGCTAGAACTGCATACTTTGCAAACTTAATTTCTTCCTCTAAGAGAAATCCAAAGATTTAGTTCGACACAATTAACACCATTGTTTCACTACCTGTCTCTATATTACCTTGCTTTTCTGCTGATGAGTGTAATAAGTTCCTTACCTATTTCATTGATAAGGTAATGGCGATTAGGTCAGTTATTGCTCCTGGGATTTGTTCACCCAACTGTAGCTTCTCACAACCTCTTACTGTTCTGGACTCTTTCCAGTCTATCAGCCTACAAGAGTTGATGGACTTAATTAATAAATCAAAACCATCGTCATGCCCTCTGGATATTATAAAATGTTCTCTCTTTCAGAAAATCCTGCCAATTATTGGTTCTCCTATAATAATGATTTTTAATTCAACCTTGTCTACAGGAAGTGAACCCTCCTATTTCAAGCATGCCACTATCCAGCCGTTAAAAAATAAAAAAACTTAGATCCTGCTGTGCCCATGAACTACAGGCCTATATCAAAACTGCCTTTTCTGTCAAAAATCCTAGAGAAGGTTGTGGCCGGCCAACTAACTGCTGCAATGGAGAGGCACAATATGTTTGACAAGTCAGGGTTTCGCAAACAGCACTCAACTGAAACCGCTCTCCTGAGTGCTTCAAATGATTTATTAATGTCATCTGACGCTGGTTCTGTTTTAGTGCTCCTTGACCTCAGTTCGCCGTTTGACACCGTGGATCATAATATCATGATTGAGAGGCTACGTGATTGGGTGGGCATATCAGGCATAGCGTTGGAGTGGTTTTCATCATACCTCGCAAACAGAAGTTTTACTGTCTCGGTGGGAGAATTTGTGTCAGACATCTCTCCACTGTCCTGTGGGGTACCACAGGGCTCGGTCCTGGGGCTTCTATTATTTTCTTTATACTTCTTACCCATGGGACAGATCATTACAACCTATAATGTTGCTTATCATCTATATGCAGATGATTTCCAACTCCATGTCTCCTTTAAACCCAGTGAGGCATTCAGGTTAACCAGCCTCCTTGATTGTGTCAATGCTATTAAGGACTGGACAGCAGTAAATTGTTTACAACTGAATGATAATAAGACGCAGGTTCTAGTTATTGCACCTGATGCTGTCCCTATGATCAAGCAGAGTATTGGTCTACTCTCCTCTGCTGTCCACCTAAACCTGCGTAATCTCGGGGTAATTTTTGATAAATCCTTGTTGTTTGACCACCAATGTCAAGCAGCTGTCTATCAGCAAATTGAGATCTATTTTATCGACAGCTGAATTAGAGATGATCACACATGCTTTTATCTCTTCTCGTATTGATTACTGCAATGCACCTTTCTCCTCTCTCAGTAAATATGCGATTAACCGGTTGCAGGTAATCCAAAATGCTGCTGCCAGAATACTGGACAAATAAAAATATAAATAAATAAACTGTACTTACTTACTAGGAATGAAATAGCACAATAGCAGCATATATTTTACACCTGTTTCTCCCAGACAATCAGTTCCAGATGGAACATCCTAAAAGTGAAAAAGTCAAAGATGAAACTTTCTACAACATCCAAATTAAATGCTACATTAGTCATTTGTTCATGACATCTGATATGACAACAAGCATTTACTAATCTGCTGTGCTATTAACTCAACATATTTGCTCTGTTCCTTCCAGAACTGTACACTAGTTTTGTTATGTAAAATGTGCAATGTGTAAGATCTAGACAGAACTTTGCTTTTTGAGTTGAGAGTGAGAATTATCTCAAATTTACTTTAGATTAAGTTCACTCTTTAATTAAAAAGGACTATTTGTGTGTGCATATATCCTGAAAACAGATTTCAGTTCTGCTATTTTGCGAGAGAACATATCGTCGTTGACTATATGGACGGAAGTCATGCTCGTGAATAGAGGATGGAAAATAACTTTTGGCTATCAGTGCTATCATGTTGTATTAAGGACCTAATGAGGGCTATTCAAGTGTTCACAATGGGAACTTGATTTACCTCAAAAGAATGACCCAATATAAGTCTATGTGAAAAACTATTTAGGCCCCATAGGGTCACGTGACATACCCATGAATTGTAATTCCACTATTGGCCACCATGTAGAATTAGCTTCAAGGCCAGGTGCTCTTCCTGAGCCTAAGTCCACCTAGCATGCCCTTCTCCGGTCTGCGCTCCAGAATTAGAAAGCTAGCGTTAGCTAACTAACAGTTCTGCCACTAAATTAATAAAATTAAAAAACTTTATCTACACACCGTCTTAGCACAGGAAAGCACATTGCTATCGCCAGATAATTAGTCTTCAACACTGATTAGCCATACTTTGTAATGTGCTGATAGCTTATTTCAAATAAAGGAGAAAACAGGATTGCGCTGTGATTGAAGGTGGTTACGGAGAAAGAAAACGATTAGCATTCTATTATTGCATCACATAGATTAGTCCAACATGTCAAGTCTATTTTAGAATAGCCCTTGCAAGATCAGGGCTGATTTTAAACAGTAGATTGTATCTATTATCAAATATGGAATGCAGATTCTTTATGAATTTAAGAGATGTCTATATTTCACAGCTAAATAATTTAGTTTATAGCTTAAAAAAAATTCTGTATTTCTTCGATGTTTGAATCTTTAAATTTGATCGTCTATGTGGCTCATCTGCATGTGGTTCATTGTTGAACTGAAGCCACATCTTTACGCTGCTGCTACCTTCAGCGCTGCTCTGCTTCGCTTACCATTTGTTATAAGGCCCGAGCTGTCTGCACCAGTCACTATATTTAGTTGCCTGAGAGCCGGGGGGAAAAGGTGTTCTGGAAAAGAGTGCACCGCAGAGAGGAACAAAGGAGGTGAAGAGAGAGAGAGAGAGAGAAAGAGAGAGAATGCAGATGAGGGTATAGACAGAGACAGAAAAGTGAGTGGAACAGAAAGAGAGAAAAAAACAGTGACAATGTAGAAGTGGTGATCTTGTTAGACTGCAGATGTTGGTGTAAAAACACACCAGTCCCCAAATCACAAAGTGATTGTGGCTCTGACAGAAACGAGTGTTCCATCTCCACTAATTGACACACAGTAGATTCACTCTGTGTGCTCATATAAAATCCTTGTGTCAGTGCAGTCACTGGAGGGAAGCCATCTCTGTGAAAAAGGTGAAACACCTTTCGATTGTAAGCCAAAGCAGCTTCGAGCAGTGTGGTTCCAAACAGAACTGGACTCATTGGAGTCTGGTGTCTCTGGTCCCTTTGGGAGCTTGTTAAAATCGTATTTATAATCCCAGTTAATCACAAAGTTGGTCCTTTTTCTAGATGCCATCATTTCTGCCAATCATTTTAATATTGTACTAAGCTCACTCCTGTTTTATTCCATAACGGCATGGTAACAAAAAAAGAAGTTAACCTTGACAAGATGAGGTAGAGGTGCTGGTGCAGCTCACATCCATCTTCTTACGTCAAGGCCTGATTAGCAACCAGGCATGGTGTCCAAGATAGACCCAGGGAGACACTGGTTTTCCAGGTAGTCCTCCAAAATAAGGTTGACTAAGCTGGCGGTTTGTCTGCTTGTGCCCTTTCTTTCAGGTTCCAGCAGTTACCAAGTGAAAGATAAAAAGGTTCTCACAAGTGTGTGGTATTAAATTACCATCAGATCGTCTAGACTTTTTGGTCGCAGCCCATTGTGGACCAAATGAGGACAGTTATATTCATGGGACAGAGCAAGAAAGGTCTGCTAAACGCTGTAACAGAGCACCGAGCAGTCCCCTCCCCTCACACGATTTCTGGGTTCGAATGGTTCCAACAGATACCTCCAGCCGCTGTGGGGAAGGTGCTCACGTACAGCTCTGCCCATCGCAGTGTGAGAACAGACAGAGCTGAGGCAGACATGTTGTGTGGAGCGACGACGAGCTGTGCACAAAGGGCAGCTTCCGACAGTGTCTGTGCTGACGGGTTGATACGTTAAGACGGGGAGTGAGAGAAGTCATCAGACACTTGTCACCATCCGCTATTTTAACCCCACCCACCCTGTTGGACAGCTGTTTCCCTCAGCTACTGTACCCAGCACACGCATTGACCGATACAGTGAGGGTGAAGCCATATATGGTTACTGTCTCCCCCAGCTATTTGCAGAATATTGTGGAATATCTGGGGCTAGAATCAATATGCAAAAAACGAAAAAATATGCCAGCCCAAATATCATCACGGTTTATTTATCACTAAATCACTGAAACAACCAAGACTAAGGAGAATCATGTCAACAACATGTCCACATAGACCAACGATTGGCTTGTGTTCTTCAAAGTGCTGCATCACTCAGCAGCACAGACTGCAAAGAATCAGTTTAGCACCAAGGGTGCCATTTACTCCCCCAACTGCAAGATGGATGATGGAGTCACCGGGTTCAGGGTGGGCTGGTTATGAAAATATAAAAAAACATGTTTTATTTGACTTAGACTTCAGTTAATAATGATGTTAAGGTAATCGTCAAGATCAGGAAGTATGAGATAATCCCAAGCATTAAAGGATCGGCGGCCACAGATAATTCTCATTTCTTATTGGCTGGAGGGTGTGTATTGATTTCCACTGCACAGCTGCAGCTACTAATCACATTCTATAATATAACTGATATGAACTTACATACAATGTGACACAGCAAATATATTTGGTTGGAAACAGAACGCTGACCAGATTACATTTTCTATTAACCTAATGAGGAAATGTTAATTAATGTGTCTGGCAAGCCACACAAATGTTGATCCTGACTGTATCGTGATTGCAATGTTTACTGACTGTCATTTGTTCTTCGGTCTTGCAATGCAATATCTGCTCCTAATGGCTGCAGCATCATTAAACTTCCCTAAGGTTATGTTTAGGTACTGGCAATACAGAAAAAAGATCATGGCCTGGTTTAATACAATCTAGTGCAGAGGTCTTCAACTAGGGGTGGCAGACCCCCTAGGGTCACCCCTGCCACCCCTAGGGGGTCTGCGAAGGTACTGCAGGGGGGTCGTGAAATATTTGACAATTTTTCCTATTTTTAAACACCTTTATTGAAACAATATTTTGTAGCAAATGGATAAATGGAGGCAGAAATGCACACATTCAGCGACACACAGGAGCTCTCAAGTTGGGCACCGGTTCACTCACAGCGAGACTAGCCCGGACGTGTCCCTCCAAGCCTCTTGCACACAACGAGGAGGATCCGCCCCTATCGCTGCTGTGCCAATCACAAGGCTACATGTTACATGATGGCTATGTCAGGTTCATCGTTATTGGCCGAAAGCCAATTCAGTCCCCAGCTAACGAAGATCCCAGACACGCTGCAATATTATTTGAAAAGAAGATACCGTTGTAAACATTGTTATCCAAGATAACGGTTTATGCGCTAATAGGCAATCACTCATTGTCGTTTTCACATTTATGTGTAAAAGAAAAACGTCAATTTGAATAGCTTGTATGCATGATTATAATGCAATTGACAGACAATGTTGATATTGGTATCAGTTGACAGGGTGTGTTTATAAATGGGACGGCCACTACTCACCTTGCACATGTTTGAAATGAAAACATATAGTAGGGGGTCCCTGCCCCATCTCTCTATCAGTTTGGGGGTCCTTGAAGACCCCTGGTCTAGTGATTCAAAGCACGAGACACAATTTTGGTTATCAACAGTTGAACGGGTTCACCATAACATGCTGTTTGATATTTTACGGCTGCAAGCAAGCAGCCATAAAAATCCAAAAGCAGTTCAACCTAAACTAGTGTTTCTCAAATCTTAACCATCTCGTTCCTAAACGTAATCAGAGACGTCAGGATGTGAACCTATAAATGACACGAGATCACGCAAAAAGGCTTCATGCGTGTCCAGCTAGCCAGTGACTGCACACATGTCTTCCATAGACGTAGCTCTTCTATCAATGCTGCTATTGCATCAGTAATATCATAATTATGTTATTGAAAAAAGAGCAAAGAACAACACTGTAGACTTTTCTAAATGGAAAAAAGATCTTTTCCCACTTTTGTGTTTGAATAACAAATGTTTTATCACCTGCCAAGTATTGTTGCCTGCTGTTTTCTAAAAAGTTTCCTCAGATGGTTCTATGCAACAAACCATCTGGAGGGTCAGGTTAGGAATGTGTGTTTCCACCACAACAAAGGATCCAATTTTACTTTCCACTGGCATTGTTTTCGTTGGAGTAATTAAGTAATAAAGTTTCCCCACATTGCACACTAAACATGAACACATTTGCCTATGTTTTAATTAGTGTGTGACTGTGGTATAATCAGGAAAATTGACTCCAAGCCTAATGGTATTCAACACAATGCTATGGCATGCTTCACAGCTGCTAAGAAGTCTTTTGGTGTAAGTCCAAGTCAACCAATTCAGAACTTTGTTTATATTCAGTCCAGAGAGGGTCAGTTGTGAACTGCCAAACATATGTTCTGCTATGGGTTATGCTAGAGATTATTGGAATTCATTAATTGAATCGAAATGTGGACTAATTGTTTCCAGAAAAAAACATTTTATCAAAAAGAGTTGCATCTCTCTGTTCAGAGACCATTACATTCACACAAACATTTTCCTGTCAAAGCTATGCTCATGGAAACTATGTTCAATGTGAAGGCCAAATAACTTCATATTCAAAGTATGCAAGGCCTGCATCTTGGCACCACCCATTTTGTTTATTGTCCCAATATTTTACAAGTTCAATACTTAAGTTCATTTGACGTCTATTATTTAACATGTTGTGACTTAAATTTGCTTAACCTACTGGCTCCTGGAACCTCCAGAGCACTTATTGACGGGATGATGCTCATGTTTCTAACACAGCAGAGACACCTGCCAGCATTGGTCTGCCGAAACAGGTTCTCATTGTAGTCATGATCTCTTTTACGCTACTGGTGCCTCCTAAATCTGGGACTCCAAGGAACCTCCTGCAAGGTGCTCTCTCCATTTGAGTTTTCTCTCCACAACAAGAATATTGACAGTGAAAGTGCACACAAATCCATGAGGCATCACCAAAGATGACTCCCTGACATGACGGCAGTGCACAAGTCCCAGGGCACATGATACACACATTAGGGCACATATTAGCATGACCTTTCAAGTCCATTGCATGCTATTAGTGTAGTAGCAGCATTGTCCACACGTTCTCGGTTCCCCTCTTTTCAGCATGTGGCCAACACCATAGCTACAGTGGGTCATCTGCACATGTATATTTTGGTGTGGGAGGTACCAGGACAAGGTCTCTTGGATAACACTAAGTGCCATCTGGCTTCAGGAAGCTGTAGCATGAGCCAGAGTGAGGGTGAGCTCCATTATGCTGCACTGGGATCTGTCAGAGGCACATGGCACTCTCCATTTGCTCTGCCTCTGACCCCCCACCGTTGTGGCCAGACGTGAGATGACTCATGATGGTTGACTGAAGGAGATGTGATTTATTTTCTGTGTGCTACAAACCAGCCGGAGAAAAAAGGTTAAACCCGCAACCTGTACTCCGCTTACTCACTTATCTGATTCACTACAAGTACATCGAGGCCCCTTAGACCGGAGATATAGTTTACCTCATTTAATCACATTTATTGGAACACAATGTCATGAACAGTTGGCCAGGAAGTGATCAACCATCAACTTGGTCAGCGGCCCTTTGCTTCAAGCAATGACGCACTAGGTGCCCCTCTAGCGTCAGATTTGTAAGTTCACACTCGTTACAGTCTCTTTTCCAAAATAAATTTGCAACACAGGTTTACTTTATCCTATGCAACACAAATATGTGGTTATATTTAGGCAATAGGCTTGTCACATCACTTCTATTCATTATAATTCCCACTCGCCCTGCGCAGACTTCTCTTTCCAACTACGTCAGTTGGTATCACATGCCGAGGGCCACTGACCAAGTGTCTGTATTTAATAATTTGAGAGTGGGAATGGGTTGTCTGAGTGTACAGTGGGCGTACCAGTGCTTTTTCATTTAAAACAGCTCTTGGGTTGTTGCAGCTGGAAACGAGGCTGATGAGAGTTTGCAGGCTTGGAAATCAACACAATGAGCTCAAAAGGCTTCTGACAGCCTTGTAAAGAATGTGTTAATAATTGGGATTGCAGCCATGGATAACATCATGGGAATCTTTTAATAATCAGAAATAACGAAGACACACATGCAGCAGGTAATACATGCTCGCCTGGTCACGCTGCTACCGCAAAGAATTTCAAAGGTTTGCTGGCCTCAAGAAAAGAGAGATTTTTGAGGACACGTCCCCTAAACACAAAAGCAGACACTATAAAACACAAATTGAAAAACTAGGAAACTAATTGTCTAACTAATAGGATATGAAAATGAGAATTTGTTAAAGGAGAAACTGAAGCAGTGTTTATCCTAAGCATCATGTTTTTGACATCTCATTCAGCCGTCCAAGGCCTGTCACAGTGAATGGAAAGTATGAAATGCTGTCGTGACACTGACGAGTTGAATAAAATGTTATTTTTTGTGGTATTACTTTATGGCGCAGCACTGTTTGCTGAGTTTGAGTCAGTGACCCTGAGAGGGAAATCTCTCACAAATAAGACAGATGGGATGAAGCTCTGAGAGGCTGTCGAACCGCTGCTCACCAATCAACTGGCGCAACCTGGACTCTCTATAACCTCAGGGATTATTAAAGAAACAAGACCTCGCCATCAGATAAAACTGATTAAGAATTTATCACTAATAACTCTCATTGGGTCTGGCTTTGCTGGACAATTTAGTTTAGTTTCTTCAATAGGTTTAGTTCACAGCCCTCATCTGTCTCCTCCGCATTACACACCTCCCCCTTGGTCCCCCCTGCTGAGCAGCACAAAGGGTTCTTCCACCCTCCCCTCCTCTATGTGACAACTGACCAGGTGACAGAGACTCCACCGAGGCAAAGCTGCAGGACCTGATGGCATCAGCCCCAGGGTCCTGAAGACCTGCGCTATCCAGTTGTCGGATGTCCTGCAGCACCTCTACAACCTGAGCCTGAGACATGAGGAGGTCCCGGTGCTGATAACGTTGTCCCTGTACCAAAGAAGACAACTCCATCCGACCTCAAGGACTTCCGACCAGTTTCCCTCACATCCCATGTGATGAAGGTGCTGGAGAGGCTGGTCTTGGCTCACCTTCGGCCGCAGGTGGAATCATCACTGGACCCTCTGCAGTTTGCATACCAGCCTTGTGTGGGCGACGCCATCATCCACCTGCTGCAACAAGCTCAGTCGCACCTGCATGGAACCGGTGGCTCTGTGAGAATCACTTTATTTGACTTCTCCAGTGCATTCAACACCATCCAACCACTGCTGCTGAGAGAGAAGCTGCGGGTGGTGGGGGTCAACTCGTCCACCGTCTCCTGGATCACTGACTACCTCACAGGCAGACCACAGTATGTCCGACTGGGCCGTGTGCTGTCTGGGACGGTGGTCAGTGATGTTGGAACTGTTCTGTCTCCCTTCCTGTTCACCACTGACTTCCAGTACAACTCGGGGTCACGCCATCTGCAGAAGTTCTGATGACTCTGCAGTGGTCGGGTGTATAAAGGATGGACGGGAAGTGGAGTACAGGGCAGTTGTGGAGGACTTTGTGGAGCGGGCCGGTAGAAATCACCTTCTTCTGAACGTGGCCAAGACCAGAGAGATGGTGGTGGACTTCAGGAGGAAGACGACAGCTCCACAACCGCTGAGAGTTCTGGGAGAGGATGTGAACTGGAAGGCCAACATTCATTTTTATTTTGTATAGCTTTCCTAAAACAGGAGAACATTCCTGATACAGGAGAACATTCATGCCCACTGCTCTGGCCAGATCCTCCTCAAATTGAATTAACATCAATAAACCTTGCACCGCTTCACTTTATACTTACTTATATACACTGTATATACTTTTCATTTTTTTCATTTTCATTATTATTTAATTATAGAAATTTCTTACATTTAATATGTCCAGTTCTGCTATTTTTTTTAGTGTATTGTATATATTGTAACCTTGTTTGCTGCTGCTACAAAAACATTTCCCCCTGGGAAAGAATAAAGTATATCAGAATCAAAATCAATGTCCAGACGCTACAAAATATACATTATGGGACAAAGTAAATGCTAAAAGTTAGTTTAATGGTAATACAAGTAGAGAAGAGTTGTACTTTTATCTGCTCCATGAGGCTAAAAACAAGTTTGATCTCCATGTGCTCCAATTCCAAGACAGGCTTAGCTTGGTTATTTATCCCATATTTCTAAGAGACACATTCATCCTCACCTCCTCTCCATTATCCATGTTTTTCTTTTCCTCTTATGTTGTTCAGCATCATTCTATTCAGCTGTTTGTTACTAGTTGCCAGAGGGCAGGTACTCGGCCTCCCAGCAGCCTCCTCTTCCTCCTCCTTCATGACTCCTCCATCTCTGCAAGGACAGCTGTGGCTGGGAGGAGGTCATTACCACTCCGAAGTCCCTCCCCCCTGGCGGTGGAGCGACGACAGCACAAGAGGAGCAAGAGGGAAATGTGCCGTTAAAGTACGACAATCGTCAGCGGCGGATATCCACCCCAGTCATGAGTCAGACGATGAGGTGATGCCTTCTGACATGACATAGAAAGGCAGAAGGCTGCAGCTGCCGCTCAGCTCCTGCTGAAAGAAAAAAAGAAGAAAAAAAAAGGACAAAACATGCTCTTCATCTTGGCCACATGATGAGTGAGGAGAGGAGGGTGAGCAGAGTCATCTGTCGCTTTGGCAAAGCAACATGACAAGTGGTGCTCTGTGTGCTTTTCCCAATGTGTGCCACTGCTATGGTCTTAACTAGTCACCAGTGTCCACTGGCTCGTATTACGTCGGCCCCTCTCCTCCGCCTTCACGTCACAGCATGACACACATTGATTCATTTAATCGGCTCATTGTAATTGTTTAATACGCCTATTTGCTTTGTTTCAGACAAACGAAGGGAAGATCAATCTCATATCTTTGTTAAAATGGAGCTGGAATTTGGGCCAGGTGCTAGTCTTAGGTTCTGAGAAATGAAGCCAACGTGGAAGTGCCTTCAACCTGCATTATATTTAATGGCCAGCAGGGGGTGACTCGTCTGGTTGTAAAAAGCAGTCCAGTTCTATAGAAGTCTATGAGAAAATGACCCTACTGCTCACTTGATTTATTACAGTAAACATTGTTAACATGAGGCACATATTTAGAATCGATAATAAAGGGTGTGTTGGAAAGACTGTGTTTTCTAACCAAATCTGCCTTTTTAAAAGCGTCACAGCCCTTTTACTCAAAACTACTACGTTGATATTTATGTTGACGTATTCTCTCACAACCTTGCTGTCTGATGGGATAGAACACATTGTTGGTTCAAAACAAAATGTGGTTTATGGGTCAGTGTTGGCCGGGAAAATGTTGCAATTTTAAGCATGTATTAGCTTTAGGAGCTTCTCTCCATACAGACGGTCATCTGCAGAATGCAACAGATGCACTGGAGGGATTTACGAGGCAGATGGTTTTTCCCTGCGAGGAGATGAATGTCCCCTCAACCCGCCACATGGACACTGCTGTGCCACGGCTAACAGCTGATAATAATAATATAATAATAACAACCCTTCATCCCCACCAGAGTGTGATATACTTTCCATTAAGTAAGTGTTGTTATAAGCAAAGGATAGTCAAGAATAGTCAATTCATTTTCAGCAATTATATTTGCTGAGATGGCTCATTTTGAACAGGAAATCACACGTCCAAATGGATGTCAAGATATATCCAGAACATCTAAATCAAAGATGGCTAAGTGGGGCAGAATGACAGCAAACAGTCATATTAGCTTTTATCTGTAACAGCAGAGAGCATGCGTGTGTGTGTGTGTGTGTGTGTGTTAGATGGTTGGTTTGTTTGTCTGGAGCTTACAGAGCGTGTGTTTTCATTGGCTTAGCAGTTACAGTCACTCATTGAGGTGACTGTGGGTCAGTGCTTAGCAGGTCTGTCTTTCAAGCAGGGGGTTGGTGGTTCAATCCCCACCCTAGTCAATGTGTCCTTGAGCAAGACACTTAACCCTGAATTGCTCCCTGTAGCTGTTCTACAGTGTATGAATGTAACATGATTGTACAAAATGACATGTATTGAACATCAGCGCAGTCCATTTCCCCCACGTGAGTGGCCCCCCATGACATTTTCAGGTCAATCATCACTTTGAAATGGAAAATATAAAACGTCATAAAGATGCACATATGTCATTTCCTCAAAATTGTATGGGATGTGGTTTTTCCCGTAATTGGCCACTTATGTTGTGCTTGCAGCCAGCAGACAGTCGGTAAGTGCCTGCCATTGCTATAAGTGTATCAAATTGTAGCACGGTTAGCTTCTGTATGGACAAGGTCTCCATCCGTGACATTGCTGCTGCACAACACCTCACGTCATGTGTAACAATTGTAGTACAATAAATGCAATGCAAGACCCCAGATTAGTAGAATACATTTTAAAAAACAGAAATGATTTTGAATGCTAACTATTTCTAATTAATCATATAATTTCTTAGGGCCGGTAAGGTAGAGCAACTAAAACTTGTTGTTTGCCATGACTAAGAGGCTGCAGCACTTTGATGCACACATCAGTGTGATGATGTTTATCAGGTACACTCTGTTTGTCATGTTCACCATCTTAGTTCAATGTGTTAGCATGCTAATGTTTGCTAACAAGCACTAAACACAGCCTTTAACTGTATGGAATGATGAAACAGTCAATAATGTGATGACACAAGATTTCAGAACAAGACCTCTCCGAGCTCACTCTTATGGTGCGTTCACACCAAACGCGTTGTGAATACTCGCAACACTTTACTCGCGTCAGTTTACTCGCCAGATCAAGTTGCGTTCATTTGCGTCTTTCGCAACCATTTGCGAAAAGGGGGTGTGGCTTATCTCCGTGGCTCGTTATAATTTCCGCCCCCACCACGGTCGAAATAACCACTAGTTCTGTTTTATACTTGTTTTGGACATCCCATGAACGTCGGAACGTCTAAAGCGAAATGTTCAACTCTGGCGAAAATTTCACAACGTGCCATTCGCGTCTATCGCAACGCCCCGGCGAAATTCGCAACCATTGGCGTCTGTGCATCGACTTTGCATGGGATCTACTCACGCGAAACATTCGCACCGCGGTTGGTGTGAACGCCCATTAGCTTACCTTTTATTCACGGTCCCAGTAGGCTTCACATTGCAGACTTTACGTACTGCTCTGTGTTTTATTATGGACGCTGTTTTGCAGAAGACATCTTTGTGGATTCGTTAGCCAGGTTGTATTTGCAAAGATTCTCCCAGACAGCAACAGCCTCTTCTCCACGGCAATTGACCGTAACAACAATTTCAAACTAGAAGTGAGTCATTGATTGCATTGGAAGCAGGACATTTTCATCTAATCACAAACAGGATGTTAAATGTTCTTTGTCTGAGACAGGGAGAAGACAAAGAACAGGAGTAAAAATGTGGTTGATTCCGAGACCAGACTTAGACCTTCAAAAGGTAGTCTTGAGACTACGTTGAAACCGAGAGCAATCTCGAAACACTGTAAGACACAATAACAAACAGACGGGATCAAGCCAAAGTTAAAAAAGAAGGTTGTTGTCGCAATAATCTGAATCTAGACAATCTGAAAACAAGGAGGAATTGCCCGATATGATTAAATTATAGCACTTTTGCTGGCTGCAGTGATCCGGGTCAATACTGGACCAGTTTAAAAAATGGTCCGTATTAGTCAATTAGACACAAAACATAAGTTGAAGAATATCGAAGTTACCATTTCATGAAAGTTGAGATTTCAACCAAGCATTTTTTCCATTTTCTGTCAACATTGGATTATTTTAATCATAACACCATGGTTCCAAACCTGTAACAATCAAACCTTGATATTTCCCTACATCTAACCAATTAGTCTTTACATAAACATAAAACCAACAAAACCGTAACCAATTTTTATTATGTTTCAACACTAATGTGAAACAGTTTTTGAAGTCATCCACAATTGATGTTGTCCTCTTGATAATGTGTGTGCCTGAGCGTATCATGACAATGGGCCCCTGGGCACAGCCACGAAAAAGGCCTCTTCACCTCTCCTACATAGCAGGAAAAAATATAGACTATATAATATGTTTAACTATTTTTTGTCGTTGTTTTGCGTTTCTTTTTAGTTGGTCTATCTGTTGCTGGGGTTGTGTCTCTTTGTAGTGGCTCAGTGTCAATTTGTAAGTGCTTTAATTTTTGAAACTTTTTTTGTCTATGGTTATTCTCCTTTTCATAGTATTATAGTAGTATAGTTATTGTTGTTGTGTACTTGTTTGCACTTTTCTAGTCTTCTGACCACTCAAAGCTCTTTAGCACTACATGACATCATTCACCCATTCACAAACATTCATACACTGATGGGAGGGGCTACCATGCAAGGTGTCAACTGCCCATCAGGACTTTGGGGTTAAGTGTGACACATCGACATGGAGTAGCGTAGTCGGGGATTGAACTACCAATCATCTGATTGAAGGACGACCCCGCTGAGCCACAGTCATCTTTTGCATCTCTTTGTAGTTGTTTTATGTTTCTTTGTGGTCATCTTGAATCCTTCCCTCCGCGGTATGATTTTTTGAGTGGCAGGTGAAGGCCAGAGGGGCCCCTGAGACTGTCCCCGGTAGGCCTGTTCAGTAATCCACCCATGGAGATGTGGTACTAGAGAGACAGACACAGTTTAAGATGTCACTGAGATCAAGCCCTGGAATCACAAAGACAACTGAGGTAAACAGCCATAATTTGACCCACTAAACAGCGTTGGAGAGAAACGAGTGGCTTGACGGCATTGTTCCAGATGACTCAAAGGTGTCTGTGAACACACAACTGTCTTGCTGGCTGAAGAGCAGGGTATTTGCACAAAGGCTCAGTATGCCTTCTTTCAACTGCCGCAGACAGTTAGTACATCAAAGACAGCGCTTCCTTACACGTGCAGAAGGGCAAGAGCTGCCGTCAGAGGATATTACTGAATTCTCTCATCCGCAGGCTTTTATCTTGAATGAGAGTGAAAGAGGTATGGAAAGCGTTCGTTGCTCTAGCTACGGAAATGAATGTGCAGTAATTCGGATATCCCACCAAATCAATTTGTATTTAAGCCACATAATCATAAATCTGAAGTATAAATGCCGCAACAAACCACACAAGGCAGGTCGGAGTAATTTCAGTAACTCCACTTCCGTAGTTATTTCAATCAGAACAACAATATAGTCCTAAACCAAACCAACTGTGTTGCCTAAAACTAACTAAGTTGTTTCCTGTGAAGATATCATTTTATTTTGAAAAGACTGTGTGCGCTTAACGAGCATGAATTGACACTTAATTGACATGCACAACAAACGAGAAGTAACATTTTCACAAGATAAGATACGAGCTGAGGATGTGTTGAGAAAGAAAAGAGATGAAGATGGGAATTCATTGTCATAATTTAGAGATTAGATGGTCAACCAGTGGTTACATCTGGACCGTGGTCCTGTCCGACACCCACTGCTATTATCATTACTATTATTGGTTGAATTTCTTTTACTATTCCCGATACCAATTTTTATTTTTATTTTAATGATTATTCTACGATATCCACTGCTGCTGTTGTTATTATTAGTGGTTGTAACTTCTTCATTATGCCTACTACTCTCATTATATGCATATTTGTTGTCACTGAATGTGTTGTAACTCTGTTATGTTGTTCATTCTGTACACATGACATCTATTGTACTTCTGTCCATCCTGATAGAGGGATCATCCTTGTTGCTCTCCACAAGGTTTCTTCCCTTTTTCTTCCCGTAAAAGGTTTTCTTGGGGGAGTTTTTCCTGATCTGACGTGAGGTCTCAGAACAGAGGATGTCATATGTGTTCAGATTCTAAAGCCCTCTGAGGCAATTTTGTGCTATCCAAACGGAATTGAATTGAATTGAACTGTGCATGTTCGTGGCATACATTGGCATGGGGGGACCCACGGTAGTGGACAGCTACTTGTAAAGTTGCAGTGATCCATGCGCTTGTTTGCGGGTGGTGTTCTTCACGTGGATTCAGTCAGTTGTTGATGATGTGATGCCAAAGTCAGTCAGCTCTGTTCTACACTGTTAGGGAGGTTGATAGACTCATGATTTAAATTATGAAAAGTGAATGTGACTTTTTGGTGTCAGGATCAAAGAGCCCTGACTTTTTTTCTGAAGCTGCTGTTCAGCACTGACATTCAGCTAGTAAACAGCTATTTACTATAGGGGTAGATATACCAAAGTATCCAGTAGTCTTATACTTGATAGACCAGAATGCACTGCAGTTACATGCCATCATAGAGCATGTTGGACACATTGCAACTTACTTGTTTTTTCCTTGAACCCAAATGGCTCCTATCTTGGCAAACATTGGATTAGGTGGACTAGATGTTGACAGAGACAAGACTCGACTCTCAATCCCTTATTGCCAAGACACACCTGGCAGATACACCTTAGGGTGCACCGGGACACACATCATGCCTTCTGACTACCAGTCTGGAGGGTCCTTCAGCCGCCTCAGATGCTCCTGATAGCTCGGCCCCTTGTGGCTGCTGTACTGCCCAGTAGTGTAAATGCTTTGCAGAGCAAGCTCTCCATCCCTATGCATGATGTCATAATTGTCATGTTTTCAAAGAAACATATATGCAGGTGAAAACAACCTGCTCTCAACAGTAACTCAGCATTAGCCTTCTTTGGCCTACGTTACTCCAACAACACACACTTTCCCTCAAGTTGTGGTGCCTCTCCTGTTTCCCGCTGGGTTCTAAGTTTCGACATATAAGGATGCTAATTATCATCAATCATCAATATCTCATGATGTTTGTCTCTCTTTCTCCAATGTGCCTCCTCAATCTGATTGTTTAGACTTAGGGACCACAGCAGGAGAGCTTGAGTAGACCGGTCGCCCCCTTAGATTGCGGTTGGGGCTGCTCACATGCTTTCAGGAAGGACATGTGCTTCTGGTAAAGGCACTTGCTGCTCCTGATGGCTGATGTTATGTGCTGTGCTCCAAAGTTGCTCAACAGGGGTAAAAGGAGTCCCTTGAAGCCTTGAAGGGACTCAGAAACACATGGTCCACAACCTGGGGCCAGTTTCATAAAAGCGTTTTCGCAAAAATGTTTGCCCTTACAGATCATTTTGGAAGTTACAGAACATAATGTGAGGGCGTCCTTAGCATCAGCTACAGGAGTTAGCATGGTTAGGAACTACAGCCTTCAACAAGTTGAAGGATACTAAACAATCAATAGTTTCTAAATAAGCATTCAGCGCCATCAGTTCTCTCCAATTGACTGGACATTGGCGAGCAGGTCCATGTTCAGAGAGATTGGAAGGAATGAGACACAAATCAATCTACTAACAAGAAGCACATGGGCCTTGTCCTCTTGGAAATATGTTGTCATTGAAGTATATGAGGAACAAATACTTGTTAAAGAATATGGTTGAAGACTTTTTATTAAAAAAAAAAAAAGATATTTGCAGACAACAGTACCTCTATATTACCAATTTATATAATTATATTATAACTGATTAGGGTTTTCTTATCCTAATCAACATTTTAGAAATAATATTGGGATTCACTCCTCCAGGCCAGAGACACCAGTAGTGTCTGTGGTGAATGGAGCCAGAAGTAAAACAACCAGTGACCCATACACACCCACAGAAACCTCATGAGCCAACAGAAAAGATCACTCTCCAGCTCCATCCATCTGGAAGCCCCCGTAAACGACGAGGTCCTCGCCACAACTGAATTCAGGGTTAGGAGGTAAAGTCTTTGTTCCTGTGAGCTTGAAAAGCAAGGTTGCCTTGGCTCAGGCCTGTATTAATCCAATCTTACATAACATTTCTGGGTTCACAACAGAAGAGCAGGCCACCAGAGTGCATCAAGCCCCACCAGGCGCTGCTCCACCAAACAGCAGTGGGCTCATTTGCATGATATCTTTGGGGCAGAGTGCTCCCCAGATGCAAAGCTGATTAAAGAGTGATGTCGCTCAACAACTTGAGGGCAGAGGAAGAGAAGAGTGAGATGGGACTGAACATCAAGCTGGCCAACAATGCTTTGATGTTCTGAAGACACAAGCTTGAAGGTGGCAGCTGCTGCTTCCCTACCTAATGAACCCGTATGAGTCCTCATGAATGTGAGCTCTTATCGTCATATAACCCGGGTTCTCAAAGTCTGTAATAGTCACATTTTTTAAATATGAACATAGACCTTTTTGAGAATTCATTGAAATTTATTTGACGCATACTGTATTTGCAGTTAAAAGGTGGCATAAACCTGCATTCGCCCACTGGAAATATAATATGTGCTGACCTACAGCATATAAGGCAGCTGGCACGATTTGACACCTGCTTGAGAAAGCGGTCTAGGTGCGACATGGCACTTTAGTAGTGGGTCCGCCATTGCTCATAGAACTAGGGTTACATCATCCGTTGTTTAAACTCTTACAGACAACGTATGCATACCCTGCCACAAACGAGGTAGAGTCGTTATCAAACCCTGCAGGGGTCCAAAGACAAGCAGCAGACACACTGCACACCACATTCACCAGTTCATCAAGAACATGGAGGTGCAACAGAACCGCACCCCCACCCTTTCCCCCAGTCCTGGGTCCAGTGTGTACGGACCACAGTGGGAGTCTCTTTTTGAGATGCACAATCCCAAAGCCATCCCACCAGCCATTTCTTTGATATGGCTTCACGGAGCACACGAACAGCTGTTCAGTGATGGGGGCCTACGTGGTACTACGGAAAACGGAGATAGCTTTGCTTTCCTGTCCCCAACATTTGGGTGAAGACAAAAAAGGATCCATCTTTATAGCCCTCTATGTGAAACAGCTTCTTTAACTTCTGGGTGCACCGACAGGGCGGTTAGTTCACACACTCTCTTAGCTGAGGTCAGTGCTTCCTTAAACCACGCCTTCAGAGAGGAGCGCTCCAGAGGCAACCTTCACCAAAGCCTGAATTACCAGTGGCAGTTCCCACTGCGGGGAGGAGGCACGCATCACTGGGCATTGACCCCATACAAGAACTGTAACGGGTCTGTCCACAGCACCCTTGTGGCAGGAAGAAATGGCTGCTGCACACACTTGAACAGCAGCATGAGGCGGCCCTCTATCCACCAAGCAGAGCAAAACAAATCTTCCGTTCCTCTCACCAGCATCGGAACATTATTTTTAATATGCATATATTTACTGAAAGGATATATAGACGGCTATTGTGCTTCACTTCCCAACATCATTCTTTATGGTTTATGCAATTTGGAGACAATTATCTGTTATTTGCGAAATGTCACCAGAGCTTTATTTTCATTTGAGTTTCAGAACATAAAAAGTATGTTTTTTTTTTATCCTAAAAATAGCCTGTGGCCTGATGTCCCACAATACCTGGATTCATCCCATATGACCGAGATCCTGCGTCTGGGATGAGTGATGTCCTGTTCTCTCAGCACCTCGAGGAGATCACCTGTCACACTGCAGCACTTCACTGCATTCATGTGTGATAATTACAAAAAGCAGCCAGGTGAAATGCTTTTAAGTCTTCCCAGGTCAGGATGTAATGTTAGAGAATATTCTCTCTCATCGCCGTCTCTAGGGCAACTTCAATGCATTAAGAGGAGCAGGGCTCCCCACTCTGACAATTAAGATCCATTATTAGTGCATTAAGGCTTCTCGGGGAAAAAGACTCAAAGTAATGCCGGCGCACTGTCGCAATTGTTTCAACGTGTTTTTATATTCCGATAAAGCATTGATTTCACAATTGGATTCTCACGGTGGCGGTTTGTGGACGGTGCTGCATCAAGCCGTTTATGTCTTTGTCAGCGTCCCTGTAGGAAGCGGCTGCCTGAAGGAGTTCATAACAAAGAGGATCAGCAGCTACTTTGACATGCTTGTACGTCTGCTCGATATTGATTACTTATATAATTTCTCTCTGCTTTGTGACCCACTTCTGTCGACTTGGCACGTGGGTTGAGGTGATGGAACACAGCCCAAAGAAAAAGAAAAAAGACAACAACGCTCTGTCATCAGTGTCCCCAGGAGTCCATCTGATGTGTAATCACAGATATTGATTGTTTATCATATTGAATTTCTCGCCTCACCCTCCACATAAACCTGTCGGAGCTTTAAACACAACATGGCTGCAATTGGATTTTGGCTTCTCCAGAACTGTTACGACTCGACATAACCAATACGTGTGGGCCGATGCTTGCTTTAACAGGAAGTCTGCTGGCGCTCTGTTCGCCATTGTTTCGCAGCGGAGGTCCGTTTTTCTCATCTCCCTTGATTGATTTTCTGAAGTTAAAGTGAACATCAGAAGGACTAAAGCCTTTAATGGAGGAGTTTGACGGTATGGATACTGGCTGGAAAAACAGCAGCTGTGCTTGGGGTTTTATCTGAAAGTTCAGCCAACAAGGTTCTTTTGTGTTTCCTCCGGATCTCTGTTGGTCCTACTCTGCCCAGCAGTCTTTATTGTCTTATCCTCCAGAAAGCATCCCTACCTCCCATGTCTCTCCCGGTCTCTGCCTCTCTAAAAAACTATTTGTTCTGCTTTTTATGGTCGATTCCATCTGCCTGAGACTATTCTCCAGCAGCATGGCCAAGAATGGTAAGGTCGACTCCCCTATGGAAGACCATTTCTGTCCGGAAAACATACAATAATACTGGACATTTTTAAGAATGTGAAAAACGATGAAAAGTGCTCAGTACTTTCTCACTCCCTACTTTTTAACCATGCCTTGTACTAACTTGCAATAGCAAATATTGTTGAGGAGAGTTTGATAAAAAATGCTAAATCAACAGTTAAACTAGTTTAATTACTACAGTTAAAATAAACAATTAAATAATCATATAAATATTTGCTAATTATTCATTATAATGTGTATATATATATATATGTATAGAGAGCACACAATATGTATATAACTATTACATTGATAGATGGACCAGATACCAGTTACATTATAACCGTGGACACTAAATACAGTTTCTTGACGTTTCTAGATGCTTTACAAAATATTTACGTCCCATTTAACAATATATTATAATCATCAGTTGCAACTTTAGTTATCCAAATGCCGTTTGTAGACAGTTTACTATACAATTAACTTTTAGCGAGATATTACAAATATCTGGGTCAACATAGGTTTTACAAACCAACTGTTAGAATAACAAATGAACGCATTACTAATCATCAGTAAACATTATCAATTATCATTTCATTGTTTGTCAACAGTAGAATAACGACCAGTTAATAATGACGGTTGCAATGCAGCGTGTGGCGCCTTCAGGGTCCTCCCTGGCGGCGTGTTGTGCTGTCAACAGAGACGTGGCCATTGTCGGCTGGCGGCTTCACGTCCGTCTGGCGGCTCTGTGGATGTTGACCCGCTAGACCCTGATGGATTTGATAGCCCAGCTTTAGGAGGACAGATGGTATGCGGTGAGTTGACGGGAGTGGGTTGCAATGTGTGTGCGCCCCCGTCTGTGTGTGTGTGTGTGTGTGTGTGTGTGTGTGTGTATGTATAAGGGCCGCTGATGAACAAGGGGATTTAATGACTTGTGACCCAGATCTAGCCTGAGCAGTGATGTGTGTCCAGTGTTCAGTGGTGTAGTCGGGTTTCACTGTGGATGTGCATGTGAGTGTAGTTCCACATGCTGCAGTACAGTGTGTATATACACACACACACACACACACACACAAGTCTATGCTTTTACTGCACTAGTCTGCACACATCACTGTGTAGAAACTCTGGAAGCCAGCAAAGAACAGCAGTGCCTATTGGGACCTGATGGCAGTGTGTGCTGGAGCTCCTCCCCCTCCATCACTGTCACCCGGCTGTCCCCAACCTGGACGAGCTGTCACTCCGCCGGAGATGCCCCCCCCCCCCCCTTCAGCCCCCCCATTATTTCCCTCCGTCCCGCCTGTCCTCCCAGCGCTCCTCGCCACAGTCGGTGGATTTGCCGCACGCAGGCTTGATACCTGTGACAGGTCTGTCACACACATCATGCAGCCCTGCACTATGCACACTATGGCTGGCAGGAGGAGCGGCCCGGCACAGCTCAGGTCAGAGCTAAAGGCTCGTTAAGCCTTCCTGCCGAGCCCACTGTCGACGCCGCAGCCTCAAATTTCAGCCAATTTCCTTCTTCGCTGCCGTTTTCCCCGAGTGTTAAGTGTCGAGATGAAGAGCACGGAATATTGTAATCCTTAGAAGTTATAGCACCAATAACACAAAGGAAAAAGTATGTATAAGTAAAAGCCTTGCGGTCAATCTTTCCTTGAGATTGGAAAATGTAAATGCTCAATTTAAAGAGGAGTTTTCACCGTTGGGTGAAATTACATTTTAATTTGTTACGCACTGGGATAAGTTGGAGAAAGAAAGAAAGAAAGAGAACAAAATGAAATGGTAAGGAATAATGAACATTAAAAAAAAGATGGTGAGGAATGACAGAAAGAGGAGGAAAAGAGGTCAGGAGCCCCATCCTCTTCCTTAATTACATCTAGAAGAAGGAATGAACGAAGACAGCATGAGGATCAGGATGAGGAAGAAAGACCTCCAAGCCATATTACCACTTCATTGACATTCTCTACCTGTCCACCAGATGCCCTCGGACACCTGACTCCCTCACTGGGTCACCTAGCTGCTCTCCACCTGTACCCGTACCACCTGTACCCATACACGTACCACCTGTACATGTACCCGTACCACCTGTACCCATACACGTACCACCTGTACATGTACCCATACCACCTGTACACATACACGTACCACCTGTACCCATACACGTACCACCTGTACATGTACCCGTATCACCTGTACACATACACGTACCACCTGTACCCATACACGTACCACCTGTACATGTACCCGTATCACCTGTACCCATACACGTACCACCTGTAAATGTACCCATACCACCTGTACATTTACCCGTACCACCTGTACATGTACCCGTATCACCTGTACCCATACACGTACCACCTGTACATGTACCCATACCACCTGTACACATACACGTACCACCTGTACATGTGCCACCTCTACATGTACCACCTGTATATGTACCACTTGTACACATACACGTACCACCTGTACCCGTACCACCTGTACCCATACACGTACCACCTGTACATGTACCCGTACCACCTGTACCCATACACGTACCACCTGTACATGTACCCGTACCACCTGTACCCATACACGTACCACCTGTACATGTACCCGTACCACCTGTACCCATACACGTACCACCTGTATATGTACCCGTACCACCTGTACCCATACACGTACCACCTGTACATGTACCCGTACCACCTGTACCCATACACGTACCACCTGTACATGTACCCGTATCACCTGTACCCATACACGTACCACCTGTACATGTACCCATACCACCTGTACATTTACCCGTACCACCTGTACCCATACACGTACCACCTGTACATGTGCCACCTCTACATGTACCACCTGTATATGTACCACTTGTACACATACACGTACCACCTGTACACATACCACCAGTACATGTACAACCTGTACATGTACCACCTGTACCTGTACAACCTGTACATGTACCACCTGTACCTGTACCATCTGTACATGTACCACTTGTACACATACATGTACCACCTGTACCGTACCATCTGTACATATACACGTACCACCTGTACATGTGCCACCTCTACATGTACCACCTGTACCTGTACCATCTGTACATGTACCACTTGTACACTTACATGTACCACCTGTACCGTACCATCTTTACATATACACGTACCACCTGTACATGTGCCACCTCTACATGTACCACCTGTACCCCCATACACATACCACCAGTACATGTACCACCTGTACACATACATGTACCACCTGTACCGTACCATCTGTACATGTACCACCTGTACCTGTACTACCTGTACACACATCTAGCCACCTGTACCCGTACCATCTGTACACATACCACCTGTACACGTACCCATACCACCTGTACACGTACCATCTGTACACATACCACCTGTACACGTACCCATACCACCTGTACTCATACATGCACCACCTGTACTTGTACCACCTGTACACACATGTACCACCTGTACCCGTACCATTTGTAAATGTACCACCTGTACCCGTACCATCTATACATGTACCACCTGTACACATACCCGTACCACCTGTAAACGTACCATCTGTAAACGTACCACCTGTACACATACCACCTGTACACATACCCGTACCACCTGTACACATACCACCTGTACAGATACCCGTACCACCTGTAAACGTACCACCTGTACCCGTACCACCTGTAAACGTACCACCTGTACACGTACCACCTGTAAACGTACCACCTGTACCCGTACCACCTGTAAACGTACCACCTGTACACATACCACCTGTACAGATACCCGTACCACCTGTAAACGTACCACCTGTACACATACCACCTGTACAGATACCCGTACCACCTGTACACATACCACCTGTACAGATACCCGTACCACCTGTAAACCTACCACCTGTACACGTACCACCTGTAAACGTACCACCTGTACCCGTACCACCTGTACCTGTACCACCTGTACACGTACCACCTGTACCCGTACCACCTGTACACGTACCACCTGTACCCGTACCACCTGTAAACGTACCACCTGTACCCGTACCACCTGTACACGTACCACCTGTACACATACCACCTGTAAACGTACCACCTGTACCCGTACCACCTTTACACGTACCACCTGTACCTGTACCACCTGTACCCGTACCACCTGTACCCGTACCACCTGTACACGTACCACCTGTACCCGTACCACCTGTACACGTACCACCTGTACCCGTACCACCTGTAAACGTACCACCTGTACCCGTACCACCTGTACACGTACCACCTGTACACATACCCGTACCACCTGTACCCGTACCACCTGTAAACGTACCACCTGTACCCGTACCACCTGTACACGTACCACTTGTACACATACCCGTACCACCTGTACATGTACCACCTGTACCCGTACTACCTGTAAACGTACCACCTGTACCCGTACCACCTGTACCCGTACCACCTGTACACGTACCACTTGTACACATACCCGTACCACCTGTACACGTACCACCTGTACCCGTACCACCTGTAAACGTACCACCTGTACCCGTACCACCTGTACACGTACCACTTGTACACATACCCGTACCACCTGTACACGTACCACCTGTACCCGTACTACCTGTACACATACCCGTCAAAGTGAATCAAAAACTGTGATGTAGTATACAGTACTCTATACAGTTTTCTATATATTTGGTTACTTCCCACCTCTGATGTGTGTGCAATTAATTTGTTGCTGTTAATTCATCACAGAGGCTCCTTTAGACATAAATATTCCCACATACAGTGATGCAGTAATGATCAAATCATTGGAAATCACCTCCTTGTCCTTGCATGAGTATCCTGAAGGTCGGCTTTAATTCGCCAGTATGACTAAGTGACTCCTTTACCCTGTTTAAAAAGCAGGTTTCCCGTGGGCCATCATGCAAAGACATTGTGGAAACTTATTCCTCTCCGTGTGCCCTCATTCCGTCCTCTGCCAAATGCAGATCTGCCATGGCTGGCTAGGTTTCCGGAGCAATTTGGAAAACTAAGAGGAGGCTGACATCCCCACTCAAGTCAGCCGAGTGACGGGAGGCGGGTGAGAGTGGGTGAGTGTTAAAGGGGGTACAAGTTGGAATATTCGGAATATAGCCTGTACCAGGCTGGCTGTTTCGCAGGAGCTTTGTCAGAGATCCTTTACCCCGGCCTGTCCGTCTCCTCCTGTGTGTGAGTGTGCACCGTCACGTGGGTCGGCCATGATGAGGCTTTAATGATGTGGGTGTGGGCGCTGCAGCAGCCGCGCCTCGGACCCGCCGTCACGGATGGAAGTAAATGAAAGGAGGAGGAAAAGGAAGTGGCCCTGACTCGGCCTGACACATGGTCGGAGTTTGACGACTCGGCGGATTTTTCTGAAGTGACAAACGCTCGGGGAGTCACAAGCCTCGGGATCTCGCCGTCACACATCCGCCTGGTTTTTTTTTTTTTCCAGGTGATCCGGCCGGGTTTTGTGCTCCTTAGCAGTGATACTGAAGTGTGGATTTCAGACCGCGTCCCTGCTGTTGTTTGAACAGTGCCGGTTACTAACCAATTATTCCTACTGTGACACTCCTGCTCTCTGCTGCCATGTTCCCTCATCATCGCCCTCATACTCCAATGCATTTCAAGGAGTTTGATAGTAAAATGAGACTGAGAATCTAAAATGTTCCACATTATAACTGGAACAGGAACATGGTGCATGTTGGAGTTCATTGAGTCAATAGCATGCATGATTACAACAAATAAATATATATATATATATATATATTAGATTTTGTTGAATATACCGAATTCTGAAGGTTTCTTTTAATCCCGATTACTGTATTTCATTATGAAATATATATGTGACATTTTATAATTACAAAAACAGTTTCTGATACGTACACGGAAACCAATTATTTTAGGATTATGAGATCTTTAGCTTGAGATACAAGTTCTGTATTTGCAAATTACCATACAAAATGAGATCTGCTTCTCCTAATTATAAGAAACATATTTCATTATTACAAGAATTTCTAGCAACGTCCTGCAAAAAGGCTTTTCAAGATACTGAAGTTGTTTCCTTGTAATTATGAAATACAGATTCCATACTATCAATAATGATTGTGAGAAAATGTGTCAGATAAGTTAAGTTGTCTTGGGTCTTGTTATAAGGACATCTTTTCACACATTTCTGAGATATCCTTTTCATTATCAATAATACATACATATATATCTATATATATATATATATATATAGATATATATATTTATTATTTATCATATCTTATGATTTTGGATTTGTGTTTTAATCTCATCAGGGAAAATATATAAAATAGTTTTGTTTTTATTATTAGATCTTGGAATTAGGAAACAATTTTCTCGTGCTGAGTTGTGTAACTGCTCCCTACATATGGAGACAATGTATTATACTTAAATATGAACTCCTCGTATTAACAAGATTGAGTCAATTGTTTTCTTGTAGTTTTGAGACACACATCTCACAAATATAGTATTAGGTGCTATTTCATAATGACCAATGAGACATGAGTCTAATATAGTCTATAGTCTAATTGTAGGATCCGGTCGCTCGTATCAATGCCGGGTTGCCAATGTGGCAGACAGATATGGGACTCCATCTTCCCCGGGACCCCTTACCCTGTGTGTCAGCTGATTTTTGGTAATTTGATTAATTGCTCATTTATTTTGGAGGATGCACCTCGGAAGTTAAAAGCCTCGAGGCGAAACCTTACAATACTACTTGTGTTAATCCAAATGTAGCTCGAGATGAATGTCAGAACCAACAAGCCTCGGACTCGGGTTTGCGTCAGTGAGGAGGAGCCGAGTCAGAAGTGAGACCATTCAAATGAACAACAATACATTCGGGCTGCCAGGCCTGCCTATATTGTTTAAGGAGGAATCCGAGCCCAAAGTGCAGAGCTCTGGCTAATGAGACACTTCAAGTCCAGAAGACTCACATGCTTTATTTAAGTACTGCATCTTTTCCCATATTAAACGCCTGCAGTGTGCACGGCTGCTTGTGTCCGTGAATTGTTTGCGCAGTTCTGAAAGCTGTGCAAATGTCTCCCCACGGAGGTCAAATAGATTCTAATTAGCTCTGCGGAATGTAATGAATATAGGCTGGTTTATGGGGGGGGGGGGGGGGGGGGGGAGTGCCCCCGCTGAATGGATGTGTGACCAATCGCACTTCTCCACAGTTAAGAAGGGCTTGCTGCAGCACAATATCTCTCCGGCACATTCTCACTCTCTTTTTTTCCCCCAGGAAGTATTTTTTCTCAAGGCAATGTCGTACTATCCATAAAGAGTGTGTACAGACTTAGAACACAATGATGGAAGTATACATTTTCAATAACCTTTTATTTCTCATAATTACTAGCGAATTGATCAAAAATCACTCTAAAATACCACCTTAGGAGACGCCATTGAGGAACACATGCTGCGATTTGATATAAAAAAACATCTGGATTCAAATATGAGTTTCATTTTCATTTTTCTTGTTGTCAATAGAGGAGCCGTCCATCTTCTGAATGAAGTCTAGGTAGTTTTGTGGTTGTCACGTTTCATGAGTGATTATCCTAGATGTCACAAAAGGTCATTTTATACAGTCAAACTTCAAAAAATGGTCTCGCCGACAAGAAGATTGTCTTTTTAACCGGTTTCTGGTGCAAAATTTGACATCCAAGATATGTCTGTAAAACACATATGTATTCAGGAAGTGCAGTTAGTGACAGTGTGGGCTCTCTGACAGCGTTACCATAACATGCTACTAATAGAGGTGTCATCTAGTGTCATAGGATACCATGCACCTTTATTCTAAAACTGAGCCTCCTGCATCCTCTGAAAGACCTTAAAGTTGGCTGATGATGCCTTCGTCCACAGGGAGTAGAAGAAGAGGTTTTAACCCATTTCCACCAACCGTGTCATGGTTTCAGGGGAGAGTTTTTAAAATTTAGAAACCACAAACAGAGTGCCATCTAGTCCCTTTTATAATAAAGAGGGGGCGGAGAATCTAGACAATAAATAGCACTACAGGCAAGATAAACCATATTTATTGAGCTTTTGTGGGTGAACTGTCCCTTTAAGCAAACGTCACAGTGCAGTGGACACCAGCATCCTACCAGCTGAATGACCTCATGTCTCCACGCTCCCGAATAGTGAAGCTCTCATCCAAATCTCTTTAGAATTGTTGGTCACCACATAAAAAGGGGTTCCAGTGTTACGATCCAGGGAGCAGGATTATGTTTACAACTGCAATTAAAATGCGACCGTGGTTCACACATAGAATTTCACACACAGATTTCTCTTTCCCTGTCGAGTTTGAATTTGAAGGCAACGCTAATACATTTGGAAATATGCCTGATTGCCATCTCACCCAGAGTCAGATGAGGAGATCAATATCAATTCCATCTCTGTCAATCCAGAGCAGAGATCCAGGATGTGTTTAGCCCATTTTAGCTCAGCATAAAGACAGGAAACAGGATATAAATATATATATTTTTTAATCTTCAAAACTGATGAAATGGTCTTTCCAAGAACTTCACAGCTGGTGTTGTATCTTGTTAATTATAGAATATAAAAAACAAGTTAAGTCTAATTTTCATATTTGCTAAATATGCATGTAGCGTTTGAGGTGCATGTGAATAGTGAATGCCAGATGCTCAAGTATGGTGCATTATTATTCATAGTACAATTTTAGCTGTGGGGCTAAAATGAACGCCTCCATATGTACATTTAAGACGGAGCCAATGTGTCAGAACATACAGTTGAATTATGGGTAATGTAGGATCATTGTAGCTAGACTCATACAGGGACAACAATTCAGGAAGTCTTTAAATGTTCATTTAAAAAAAAATTATGGATCACTGAACACACTTAATCACTATGTACACTTTTACACTGAACAAGGTATGATTTTGCATCATGTGAGAATATTTTATCTGTTTTTAATTAGTATTAAAAGTAGGTTTTGGCACACAGACCTTCTGCATAAGGCCTCAACACATTCAAAGGAAATGATGACCATTTTACTTTATACTGTTCTTCAATGGCGCATATATCCATATATCCCTTTTGATCATGGCGGTGTGTTCCAGCCGTCATTGTTCTGCTCTTACTTTACCAGCTGCTGCTGCTATAACAATGTCATAATATTACATTTCACACTTTACAGTTTGATACTTAAGCAACAGTTTGCTAATATTATTGTATTTCTGCTGAATGCAGGACTTTATTATGTAATGCCATCATTTTTACTTTGGTACTTTTTCTTAAAGTTACTGTGAGGAACTTTTTTTTTGAATGGTTAGGACACAGTCTTAATTTAACACTGAAGCCTGTATATGACCTACATAAGCAAACACCACCAGCACCGAGAAGAGGATCTATTTCTGGATCATTTTTAATGCAGCGGTGCCTTCAGACCCCGATGCCGCTTCTCCGCCGTCTTCCACCTGCCTGGCAGGAGCGGCCCGTCCTCCTTCCAGGAGCAGAGCTTCATCTCACTGCTCCGCCACACGGCTGGAGACAGGCCGAGGGGAAAAGGAGGCCTAGGAGAACCGGAACCAAGGCTCAACTTTATCTGGTGCTCGGAAAGGGACTGACAAAAAAACCACCCACAATGAAAGTTCCTCGTAGCAGCTTTAAGTTACGGTCTTGAACACGTCTTCATGTGAGTGGTGACCAGCTACAGCCCATCTGGATTTGAGAGAGCTGTTTGGTACCTGGTACCACCAGACTGTGATGCTGTCACCCATCGCACTAACACAGAATACATATATAGATTAGCAGGCTTGTCCTAGATCAGTATGGCGTTTCCTTTGATGCTGTGACACAAACATCTCTCAGTGGCGAAGTAAACAACAAGGAGAAGACTTGTTATTGGGAGAGAAGTCATATCTCATCACGGAGTTTCTCACAAAAAAAAAAAAAATCACAAAGACCCAGATAACAGATTTATTATATTATTTACTTCAAACAATGCCGCCGAATGATTAAGCTGTGCAACATCTGTGTGTGACTGGCATTGAATGAAATAGTAATTTACAGCATGGAGGAGCGGTGTTTATTGAGTCCATTCAAGCTGTCATCCAAGCCGTATTGTTGGTAGATTATCACAAAGGATTAAAATTATAAGAAGAAACTCTTTTATCAGAGAATATGGTTAGGAAACCACAGGAACACCTTTCACTTATATATATATATATATATATATATATATATATATATATATATATATATATATATATATATATATATATATATATATATATAAATATAGCCAACTTATATATATATATATATATATATATATATTATGAGGGAATATCAGTGCTGATACATCATAAATATTGTATTCTTTACCAAACATGACTTTATGAGTCATTGCATTTCTATAACCCAGCAGAATGAGGAGACCACTGTGTGTGTTCACCTCCCATTAAAGCCTCCAGCTTTGTTTCGCCTCCTCACTACAACCAGAAGTAAGTAACTGTTCACAGTAATGGTAAACAAGTAGAAATAGTCCCATTAAACTGGTAATTATCTGCATATTAAAGTCACAGCAAGACACAACTGCAGAGCACGTGTTGTTGAACATGATCGGTGGCATTAGTCTCTGTGAGCTCCTTTATACGGGGCTTTGGGAGGTAAAGAGAACCTGCTGGCGTCTAACCGGCAAATGCATTTCAGCTTTTTTTTTCACAGGTGTTAATGATGATGGGAAAAAAATGACACTGGGTGTCATCCTCTAAAATACCCCCAAATCTGTCCAGTGTGGAAGACAGGACGCCGCCTAGCCAACCGCAGCTAATCTGCAGCTTAAGTGAAAGAAGAAAAAAAAGAGAAGTTGTAGAGGAATGTCCACATTTGTCTATTTCAGTCATTATCATTATGTCACTCTTAGTGTGGCTCATTGCTCCGCTGTCAGCCAAAAGCTTGATGTGACCCTCCGATGCACCGGCGTGGGCCGTCGCCCCCCGACAGCTGTGCGGTGTTTGTTTCACTGCCACGCTGTCAGTCGGGGGAGGTTATGTTGAACACCAGGCGGGGCCCATGTGGGCTTTAATGCCTCGGCCTAATTACAGACCTCAGCTGTGAGGAAAGGCCTGGCTTTGATTGTCTTCTCTTCACCTTCCCTCGTCCCATGTGGTCGAGCTTGCAGCCGGGCTGACCCGGCCTGGTGGGCCACTTCCTGTCTGACAGACTCAAGTTTGGAGTGCGGCGGAGCCGACCTCGACCATTCCTTTCCCATCATTCCCTTTGATAATTAACATTTCATATGGGAGCTGCGGGAGGGATTATCTTCTGCACAGGGAGCACAATCAAGCACCATCACAAACACGGTCATGTTGTCAGTGCTCTGCCTCTCTCCATAGGACAGAATGATAAAGGACTCGTACTTTTTCCGTCCTGCTGAACTAGAGTGATGGATGAAGTAAATGTGTGCAGATTATTTGCTGGTGTCATTTTATGTTTGCTATGACAACCATCTCTTTCCCTGATCGAGAGACAAGAAAAGGAAGGCTTTTAGCTGCTCCACTTACAATTAATCTGCCACTGAATGAGGACTCTCGGGTGTTTGTTTGAGCTTTCATGCCCAGCTGAGGATGTCTCATATCAGAGCCAAGTGCTTCCGAGCAGAAAAGAGAGTCCATAACCCTATGAAATCACTCCAAGGTTGTGTCGCAATCCAAATACAGCGTTACACTTTTAGTGGAGGGTGTCGTTGTCACTTGAGTTCGGAAAGGATTAGGATTTGTTTCTTGAGTTACTTTGAGTCAACATGTTGTACATGTTACGTGTTCTGTCAAGTGCCATCCAATACTAATTCTCAATCCTATAAAAAGGTGCCAAATTTAAAGTCTGTATATATTCATCTTTACATGAAACTCATTGCGATCATTTGTATGGAACATGAACTTAAATTCTCGGAGCACCCTTTAGACCAGGCGTTCCTCTAACTTTGACTACCTATCCACTAGTCCATGGTCAGAGAGGTGAACACCAGTGTAGACCTAACTATGTTAATTAGTGAAAGTTATCCCACTGCAAGTTTTGAAAAGACTCTTTGCATGTAACGAGTGGGACCTGTAAGATTCCTGTGGACACAGACATTTATTTTGAAAAGACACTGTATTAATGCAATAAGTGGAAACTTTTGGTCTCCTGTGAACGAAACAGTTATAAAAAAAATAGATGTCTTATGGACAGTGAACAACTTACCACAACTTAGTTACCACAAATTCAATGCATATGACGTGAATTATTCTGTATGCATGTAATGAGAGGAACATTTATTTTTCCCATGAACACGGAAGTTTATTTTGAAAAGACACAATGCATGTTACTAGAGGAAAACTGCCCCCCGTCCCTCAGTCAAAAAGTCAACAGGTCCAAAACTGATGCTAAAGAGGTACGTGGAGCCAACTGACCAAGTTAAGAATGTGCTATAATTTCTAGGATTAAATAGACAAAAAAACTACTATTTTTTTATTTGAAGTGATGCCACAATTTGGCGATTAGTCCCACTAGGATCTGTTACATTTTATTGACGCATCCCTAAATCTATAAGAAAAAAAATAAAGCCTGCATGTTGATTTCTTGCAACTTTGAGCTCAAAAGAGGAAATGGGACATTTCTCCATCTCCGGCGCGAGTGATGTCAAATAAATGCATCGACTCATCGGGCTCGCTCGCCCATGAACATGTTGTGCTCGAAGCTGAAGCACTTGGCATCGTGCCGGCTGACCGTCTGTCCACAGAGCAGCCGTGTCATTGGTGTCACCCACACTGCTCTGCTGTCATCTGATGCTGCTACTTTTTTTTAACATTAAACGGTGTACAAAAAAAAGATATTTAGATAACACGCTGATGGTATTTTCAGCACTGGGTAAAAAAACATTTTTGAATTTCAACGGAGATGTTTTGTGCAGATTAAGTCAGTTTAGCTGCTCCAAATGGAACTGTGCTCATACGCGGGCGGCTCTGCAAACTCATTTCTGATGTCAGGTGAAAATCTTGTGTATTCCAAAATGACAGCATTTTATCAACTTGTTCAATTTGATCCCACGGATTTTGATCTTTATCCAGTCGGGTTTGCAGGTCTGTCCGAATACTGATGTTGACAATGTATTATTTTGGCTATTCTAATAAAATACTGAATTGATGCATTTACTGACAATGTGTTTCTCCATGGATCCTAGCTGTACACATTTTGATTGCAATCACTCTGAGATTATTGCACAATTTTCAACTGTGAGTAGCTCCTGAACTTTTATGCTGTGTGGTATATCGTAGGGTAATAGTAGTCCATTTTGCATTCTGGCATTTATCAGAGTAACAATTTGGAGACTCACGAGAGAAGATGAATTATTCCATTATTTAAAGTACCCCAATTTAGTTCAAACTGAAGCATAAGAAATCAAGATATATTGAGTTATAGTCTGTGATCAAGCTCTAAAGAGAGATATTTTTTGGTTTATCATTAATCAAATGAACATATTATGTCATGTGATTCGAACCTGTTCAAAATGTGACCAAGACCCCCAATAGCTGTGAGTCCCTTAACACAAAAAGTCAAATCAGTCTTCGGTTTTTTGTAGCAAAACTAAAATAATATGCTGTAAATTGTACTGGTCAGTCCACATTTTTGTAACTAGTCACCGGAGAGAAGTGTTGTTTTTTTTGAAAGGTCTCACCAATATTGATAGTCAAAATCCAACCAATTACTTCCAAAGGGGTAGTCACAGAAAGTTTGAGAACCCAACACCAGGTTGTGTTTGACCAGATCTGACCACATCAGGCAAGGCTAATTAAAAACAAATATATCATCTTTTAGTCACTGCTCCACTTAAAATAGGTAAAGAAATTAATTGGTATGACCGCACATTAGACCTCCTGCCCCGGTCTTGTTCCTTGTTGTTGTGTCCCTGTACTTTGTCATGACCTACATTAGCCCCTCGCTCCTGTCAAGGCAAAACTAATTCAAATAGGGGAGGTGAGGGTTCAATGCCCCCCCAGAGCTGTTGTTGATGAAGGCCTCGGTGAGAGATCACAGTGCCATTACCAGCATGGGTTGAATCAGCATGATCTGAACAAACTACATATAGAGATGGGCTGTCAGATACTGGCCAAACGTTTCATAGGAACAACAATGTTTGTCCATACATGTTCTGTTAACGTTGATACACTGGTTGAGTGACAGGTAGAACAGCCAAATCAAGCAAACAAATGTTGGGCATCCTTTTTTTCACATATTATTTCACAAGTGCTCAAGTAGGGAGAACTGGGAAGTTGAACTGGAAGTCTTTGTCTTGACCTTTTGGAAATGGCAGTTTCATAAAATATTCATACCGTTGTAACAGAAGCATTTCACCGTGCCGATACGGCAGGCCTCTGAAGGACCTTACAAACACAGAATCTGCATGGATGCATGTATGAAAATTGCTTTCTTGAGTCAATTGATTTCTTCCTGAAAAAGGTAATATATGATACTGCAGTGTGTCAAAGCAAACAGAGGATATTATATAGAACCAATTATTTAATTGTTTAAATGTATGCTTTTTTTTTTTAGGAATTTCTCAACTGCTAAAATCAGTTTTTCCATATTTGCTCAGTTGTAGGTTATGCTGTTCAGCTGACAAGATCAGTTTGTACGGCTCATTTAAAAAGAATACCATTCGGATATCAGAGGCTATTTACATTAGCGACTGTTGTCAGAGGATGTTCTTGTTTAATACCCCACAACTATGAACACAGTAATACTACAAATTCATATGTACAATTATATATGGCTAAACAATCAGAGAAAATTAAGTTTGTTCCTAATGATCTTTTGCAAATTACACAGCAGTATTTGTGGTGTTGAAAATATGCTGGAAGGAAAGGAGAGGGAGTCCAGGACTGAGCTGGGAGCAATGTCAGACCCCGCTGCAGTAACACGAGAGGCGATGTGTTAATAAGGTCACAGCTTATGATTAACGAACAAATAGACGGCAACATTTTGATATCTCACTGACGACTGACTCTGCCAAGCACTCTGCACTGTAGCTGCTTTAGCTAACGCTAGCTTCACAGACTTTAGCTCCAGAACTTAAATGAGGGGATTGCGTAAAACATTATGTCATTTCAAATCTTAATGATGGGATTTTGACAACTGTGTTCCCATGCTATCTGTCATCCACAGAACTAATGACCTAGCTAGCCTAACACGTAAGGCCACTTAGATCGTAGTTGTAGAATACCATTGCAAAAAGACGTATTCCTGCGCTCGTGAAAAAATGTTATCCAACATTTATTAGCTACTTGTGTGTAAATTGTCATAGCTTATGAAATAAACCGCTGCTGATTTAAACTACAGTGTGTTAAGAATATGTAACATAAATCTCACCCATTTTATTTAAGTATATTTTCTTAAATGCATATCTGTATGATTCTTATCATTTCACGATAGGGTTATATTCTTTTAGGTCTCTTCGGATGTTGATACGTCTGTGTTTTTCTGATGGTGTCCATACGTATCTCTTGGCAGTAGGCTTAGTTATTTTTGGGACATAATGCTTTAAAATGAAGCTTTGACTAATCTTCACACATCCTGAGGACAGCCTGGTAGGCATACTCGTCTCCTCGGCTCCTTTGATGTGAGAGATCAGAGGGGAGAGAAAAACCGGGGTAACCGAAGAGAAACGAGAAAGACTGAGGAGTGAGAAGGGGAGCCGAGAGCAGTGGCAGGGCCTGTGGTCATCCTACGGGGTGTATGAGGCTGCCAGAGGCCTTGTAATCCTCCCACAGCGCTGCCCTCCTTTCCTTCCTCTCCATCATCCCCTCCACCTCACCATGACAAACCGGATCTGTTCTCTATCAAAGAGCCACAGGCTACCTCTCCTCTTTTCCCCCTTTCTTACCCAGCAGTCCTCATCCCATTTGTCCTTTACACTGCCTCGGTCTTGGTCCGCTAGCAGAGGCAGGCTGTCGCTGCCAGGCTTGGCCGCCCGAGCTCATAGCCCTGGCAAGAGAAGAGCCACCAGATCCCGCCGTGGCAGCATTTAGAAAGCCACTTAATGGGTTTAGGCACATTTGCTAATTTGTCAACAAGTTTCGATGTGGAACCCGCTGCCAGGCTGGTTGGTCTGGCACTTCGACTGGGAGGGATCCCTATTGGCCCACCATTTCTGGAACCATGGGTGAAATCCAATTCAAGGCCTTTGGATACTGGACTATTTGTATGTTGGCACTTGAGGCAGCAGATCTCCAATTTGAACAATAGGATAATCATGTTATTGTCCAGGGTTTTAATCTAGATGGTAGAAAGAATACAGTTGTGAGAGACAGTAAATGATAATACCTTTTTTTGCATTGATGATGATGATGGTGTCTAAACAGGAAGCGCAGCACGAGCAGCAAATATCAGCAGAGCAGCTTCGGTGCTCAATTTGTGTCTACACAGGATGCTCTGTCTGTGTGGCTCCCAGCCCCAAGTCCACTGGTTATACTGAAGACATAACAGCTCGTGAATTTTAATTACATTCATAAAAGAGACTCATTATTACCGCAAACAAGTAGTTTTTAGAAAATATCACTCAAATAAAACAAGAATCGTGCGGATGAGTTCATCCTTTGTTCTCTAGTGTCCAGTGGTTATTTTCTAGCAGCTGTATGGTGAACGTGGCATCGAGTCAAAATAAACAGTGTTCATGGTAATGAAGGAACATGTCACCCAGTGCAACAGTGCTCGTTGATGTATTTATAATAGTTTTGGGACAACAATGGAGCTGTATGGCACTGAGGAAGAAGATATGTCCGACTTTCAAACAAACAAGTGTCATTAACGTGCACATGACGTCTGGGTGCTGAAGCTGGTTTTACTTTTCACAGAATTGGCAGACCTCGCTCAAAAGGAGCTCAGTTCAACTCTAATGCTAATAAAGTGCTATTTTCATAAAATACTGAAGACCCGACAGATGAATTCCGATGAGAGATGAAGTCCTTTAGTTTCCCCAATGTATCTCTCTCAAACAGTGAAGGGTACAATTCTGATTCAATTAATGTCAAAAGTCTTTCAAAGTAAAGTTTAAATGTATTTTTCTTCTCTTGTTTGTTTTCTTCAATCCAGGGTTTCTCAGCACAGGAGACCAGGCAGCCAAGGGCAACTACGGCCTGCTGGATCAAATTCAGGCTCTCAGGTGGATCAAAGAGAACATCCAGTCCTTCAAAGGAGATCCAAAGAGAGTGACCATTTTTGGCTCTGGTGCCGGAGCGTCGTGCGTCAGCCTGCTCACCCTCTCGCATTACTCAGAAGGTACGTGTGCTGGCTCACAGGCAACCACACAGAGATATGCTCGCACACAAACGGGCTTCTCTGCTATATATGTGCATCTACGGGTGCGTTGATACATGGACATGTCCCCAGTGACCTCTGGAGAATTCCTTTCATTTGATTGTTTCTTTTAAAAAGGTTCAGTACCGTTTACAAAATAAAATTCAAAGAAACTAAAATAAACTTTCTCAAACTGTCACTATATATATATATTACTAGTTCTGCATGAGACAGGTAATAATTAATAATATTTAATAGATAATAATTTGCTTTATTTCAGTACCACCATCAGGAAGAATCACAAATTTGCCTCAGAGGGCTTTACAATCGGTACACATAGACATCGCTACTTGCAATGACATTCTGATTTATTTAATTTAATTAATTTAATTAATTTAATTAATTTAATTAATTTAATTAATTAATTTATTTTATTTATTTTATTTATTTTATTTATTTTATTTATTTTATTTATTTTATTTATTTTATTTATTTTATTTATTTCATTTTATAAATCCAAAGGACTGGACTGAGCAATACATTTTCACATTCGACTCTTAACATTATCAACATTAAAGAATTGCAGGATGAAGAATATTAAATATTTGAGTCCATTTGGACTATGATTTAGACTGTTGGTAGGGTTAGGGTTGCATCTCTTTCACACTGCAGCAAAGAGGAGAACAATATTAAAGTTGGACGTCAACAATTTGATTGGCTCACGGAGATCACATTAAAATCTGGATGGTTTAACCGAAAGAGTGAATGTGCAGTCAGAGACAGAAAGAAAAAAATAATAAGAACAGAGTATTCCTGAATGAACTTCCGCTCAGCTTCATTAAACACGGTATAAGCACAAGAACAGAAAACATGACTTTAGTAGCAAGAAGGCACTAAATCAGTTATTAAAATAGCCTGTTCTGTAACTTTTCACCAGATTACTCATGACATCATTTTTGATCACCACACGAGACAGCAACTAAAGAATGTGTTCATTCAAGTGTGTATTCTACCTCAGTCTGAAAGCATTAGATGATGGAGGATGGATTCTGCATTATTATACTGTATTTGCATCTTTATTAAATGTATTATTAATGGACATTATAAAATAGAAGAGTAAAAAGGTTGCTCTCTTTCTGGCTTTCACAAATGATTAGTTTGCATGCAACGGTGGAAATCGCCTGGCCCATCTGTCAGAAAAGAAAGAGGATTTGGAGGATTGGATCTCAGACAGTGCTGTTGTGGTTCTCAGGCCATTTTCTTCTCCGTGTGTGACTAATACAGGGGTTTGTGAAATGAAAAATGCACCTTCCCACAAAATCAACCTTTATTATCTTGCTGCTCGTTGCAGTTATAAAGGTCTGTTTCATTTTTCTTCACGGTGGACTCCAGGGAATATAAATGTCTTACTTTACATTTAGATTAAAGTCCTCATGTTCTGATGGGCATCAATCACGGCCGAGAGAGTCGACAAACACAACGTGCCCTGCCGAGCATTCTTTGTGATCTTGATCCTTTTTTTTTTTTACGTTTGCTCCTGTAAAATGGAGCTCTGCTCTTGTTAAGCTGCCTGAAAGACAAAGGACCCATCGGCTTGTGCATCAGCAACGCACCGAGATCATTACTCAGTCACTCTTGTGTGTAGTTTTTGTAGTTCATTTTTGACTGTAAGTTTTACTGATCTTCCACATTAGTCTAACAGCGGCAGCAGTAACAGCTCCTACACTGCTAACCAGGCCTTGTGGGAACGGTCTGCTGTGAGCTCCAAACATACTTTTCAAGTCGGCCTGGTTGAGTCACCACCACTGTGTGTTTGCATGAGTATAAATAGAACTCTGTGAAACAAAACAACAACAAAAAACACATAACTCCAGCTTTCCTAGTGCATTGGCATTGCAGCTACTTGCTGATTGGCAGTCTGTGAAGCTGTGCTACCAATATTCCAGGATGTGAAATATGCCCACAGTATTGTTATTATACACACACAGCAAATATCTTTTATGCTGCGGGTTGTTCATTAGGGACACAAAGATGTAACGTCAATATTCTGAATCACTCTTCTATTCGCCTTGACATGTTTTTATGCTGCTGTGACAGGGGATAGAGCTTAAGAATTGGGTTTGTATCGTGATATTTAAAGATTTAAAGAACAGGACGATTCCATGATTATACCTTGTCCCTTTTTATTAACTGGTTGCCATTAGTTTGTTTCCATACAGCCCCAAGTCATTTGTATTTGCATACAGCAGTAATGTTACCAGGCAGGCATTCACACTGACAAACAGCCAGACAGCTGCTGAGACAAACAAGAACCTGAGACGTCCGCCAAGGAAAAGGGCACTGCTGACATCCGTTGGCAGGATATTTCTTCTAATTAGATAGTCAGCTATAACACATTAAATAGCAAAAAAACAAACCTGCAAATGTCAAATTTGTCACTTTAGGTGCACCTTACTCTTCAAAACCACTGCTAACAAAACTATGTCTGCCAATTGCTTGTAAAGCTACAGCACAACTGTGTTCACTCTGGTTCCCCGCTGGGACTCAGCCTGTCAGGCCTCAACTGCCAATCCAACACAGGCACACCCCCTTTGAGGTGCCTGAGAGCAAAACAGATTAACATTTAAAATAATCCCAAAAACCTTCTTTATGTCCTTTTGAAGAAAAAACGATGTAACGCTAAAGTGCACTCCCATTTCCATGCTTTTGTTCATGTGTGTGCTTCACTAACACCAGCTCCTATCTCAGATCTGTTCCAGAAAGCTATCATCCAGAGTGGCACAGCACTGTCCAGCTGGGCAGTCAACTACCAGCCTGCCAAGTACACGCGAGCCCTGGCTGAGAAGGTGGGCTGCAACATGCTGGACACCATCGACCTGGTGGAGTGCCTGCAGAACAAGAACTACAAGGAGCTGATCGAGCAGTACATCACGCCTGCAAAATACCACATCGCCTTCGGGCCTGTGATCGACGGCGACGTCATCCCAGATGATCCCCAGATCCTAATGGAACAAGGGGAGTTCCTCAACTACGACATCATGCTGGGGGTCAATCAGGGCGAGGGGTTTAAGTTCGTGGACGGCATCGTGGACAGCGAGGACGGGGTGTCTGCCAATGATTTTGACTTTGCCGTGTCGGACTTCGTGGACCATCTCTACGGCTACCCGGAGGGCAAGGACACCCTGCGCGAGACCATCAAATTCATGTACACGGACTGGGCGGACAAGGAGAACCCAGAGACCCGGCGCAAGACCCTGGTGGCTCTGTTCACCGACCACCAGTGGGTGGCCCCGGCAGTGGCCACAGCGGACCTCCACGCCCAGTACGGCTCACCCACCTACTTCTATGCTTTCTACCACCACTGTCAGAGCGACATGAAGCCCAGCTGGGCCGACTCGGCTCATGGTGACGAAGTTCCGTACGTCTTTGGGATCCCCATGATCGGCCCCACGGATCTCTTCAACTGCAACTTCTCCAAGAACGATGTGATGCTGAGCGCTGTCGTCATGACCTACTGGACTAACTTCGCTAAAACAGGGTGAGTGTTTTCTTGAGTTTTGACGCCATACCATTCTTATGAGATTCTATTCCTGCAATATATGAGATAGATCCTAAAACCTCACCCCTTCCTCCGGGAGTCACCACACACTGCTGGAATCCATCTTACTCTGAACACTGTCCATTGAGAGTAGACATCCATAATCTGCTTCGAAGTAATCTTTATCATGATCACATTTTCATGTGTCCTTGGTCTCAAAAGTAATCCAGGGACTGTTGTCAAAACACGCAACATTCCAATGTATTCATCCATAAAGCCATGGAAATTACAGTGCCAGAAAGTAATTTCAGATCTGCTGTATTGTGTGATTGAATGAATAAAACAGTGCTGTAGAGCGTCGGCAAACAGGCTTCATTCAAAATAAAAAATCAGCTGCAAAGTGACATTATACAAGCAATGGGGTCAAATTCACTGTAGTATACACTTCAGTCGTACCAGAACACACGTAAACTCAGCGAGCTTTCTCACTCCTTACTATCGATTTATTTACTCACTTCCTGACACTTGTTCTCATTAGTATTCTTATTATTATCATTTATGCAGTTATTAAACTTTCTAATCAAGTAATTAGTTCATCGTAATGACCATTTATTTCTGCATTTATTTTACTCTTTCTTCTTCTGCATGGTCATACCTGAAAATACCTCTGTTCACAGCTAATCATGTACAGTAGGAACAAATGACACACTTAAACAACTCACTTTCACATATACACATTTATAATACAAAAAAAAAATAACTCAAAATATCTCCCATAATCAATTCATAACATCTCTTGCATGTGACACTTTTTCGTTAATTTGTCAGCTTTATTTTTTAAAGAAAGAAAAGAGGCTTCGGCCAACAGCTCCCCGAATGGCTGAATCCAAACTTCCACCCACCAGATCCTCGGAGTGCACACCAACTAGCTTAAATGTAATGACCTTTAACCCCTACAGAGAATACATTTCTCATACTCCAAAGATGGATTTGGAGTGGGGTATCAACAGAGGTTCTGTATGATTAATAATTAACTCATGAGTCAAGGAGCTCAAGTGGAGGTTAATAAAATAAAACAAGTCGAATCCTCCCCTGGTGATGCGGCTGTTCTGGATTTGATGAGGAATGGCACACTGTTTATATTTGGATCACGTTGTTTTTCTTCTTTCATGCACCTGGAGATTAGGTGTCAGGGTGTTTGCAGCCCAGTCATCCTGAAAATTCACTTTAAAGTTGAATAAATATGATGCAGTCTTGATCAGCTTCATAGGCTGCAGCATGCACTCGCTTTCTCTCTGTCCCATCCAGTTGATACCTGAAAGGGGGGGAGGGGGGACGGGGGGATGGGGGGTCCATGCCTTTTATTGAGGTAGCTTGAAGAGTGAGTGAAAGTGGCAATTCTTCAACAAATCTCCCCCACACATTTGCAAAGCCTCCTGTCGTGCATCACAAGTATGTTGTTATAAAATTGGGTTTAAAAATGGGAAGTAAAAATGAACGGCGACTATCTTGTTTATCTTATCACATAATTGTTCAGTCTTTAAGGGACATTGTGCATCTATTGATTCAATTAGCACTGCTTCCCACAGCAGCACAGCTTGTCCTCCAGTTGTCGGGCAAAATGAAAGGACGAGGTCAGCAGCAGGTAACATCTGTGCTTCACACACACACACACACACACACACACACACACACACACACACACACACACACACACACATAACACCCTCCTGCCAACTCAAGTTTTTATTAAAAGGGCTGTGAAAATGAAGAAAATAATAACGTCACCAACACTCAGAACACACCATTAGCCATCGGGTCAAATTGAAGGAGATGTCCCGTATTGTGGCATTATTTTTTATTTATGCATCTGCATTGGTGCATCATCTTGTAAGTAAACCAAACAACAACAAAAATGACACAAAATAATGATGATCACTCACTGGCACTAAATATCAACCAAACAGGTTAACAGACTAACACGCCCTGATTCTGTTTAACATGGGATGATGACCTTCACGAATGAACCTGCGAGCCACAAAACCCCCCCGAGGGGTGTCATTAGTATTCTTATTAGTACACGGGCTGCAATTCTCCGTGTACGCTAAGTGTGGAGGGCAGCGGCCATTAGAGAGGTGTGTTTAGCAGCAGCCAGGTTGAGTCAGATTATACGGGTTTGCATTGGCACTGCTGAACACGTTCACCAGAGCTGTTGGACGGACATACCCGGACCGGTCTGGAGGATTTCTGCAGGTTTCAGCTCTCCTGTTCGGCGCCCTGGGTTGCCAGCTCCACTATCGTCCCTACTAGAATTCCCTAAAGATACAGAAAGAGATGAAGGCAGAGATTCAATACTAACTTGTTTTAATTGACTGTCGAAGACGTTAGGAATGATGTCCGTCAGACCTGCTAGTCTCCTTCTTCAACAGAGCCTCGGTTCGAGCTGTCATACCTTCTCTTGCATGCTCTCCTCCCTACAACGACACCGGGTCTCAGCTTTTGCCAGCTGTTCTCAAAAAGCAGTCCTAATCTTGTTATTCTTCTTTTTAAAGAAGTCCATTTTATCATTTGTTTTTTTATTTTCCTGCCCCCAAGCTTGGACTCTCCCAGTCTCTTGCACCTGGATGATAATCATTTCTTAAATGTGGATTGATTGATGCTTTTCTTTCTGTCACATTCTCCTCATACTTCCTGAGCTGGGTGTAAAGCTCCCCGTTTGGTTTCAGAGCTTTCTAAAGTTCTCTCCGACCGGTTTGACTTTTCTCTTCTCCGAATGCTTCAAGCTCCTGTCCTCGTGGATCAGTTGACACGCATTCTGTGGAGCTTCATCTTCTGGTGGTGCTGCTCCAGTGGTTGGACGTGGACTTCCTCACTTGTGCAGCTGGCCTGTATGGGCAACACAGTCTCGAGGCACTTCATGAAATTGATCTCTCTTCACTGCAAATCTTTCTTTTGTGTTGGTCTGCACGACATTCAATTCAGTATATGTCGTATTGGAGCCAGGGTTTTAGACTCCTCCTAAGGGGAGACTAATGGAATACCCTTTCATCAGGAGGTGACAAATATTACATTAGTATTTTTCTTGCTTGACTCACAGTGTTGATAATTTCCTCGAATAATGATTTCAATCCTTAGATTATAATAATGATTATGATAATGATGATTTGAATCCTTAGATTCAAAAGTAGTACTGTCTTAATGAGGACCGCCATCTAGTCATGTACTCTTGGTAGTGATGACGCATGTCTCAAAAGTCACATTTAATAATCAAAGCATGATGAAATGATCCTGTTGACAGCTCTCAGGCTCAGTGACGTTAGTCGTTACAGACCCTGCTCCAAGTACTATGAGGCTCATGTAGTATATGTTAGATGCTTATGGGTAGCTGCATTATTCCGTTATAAAAAAACCCCATTATTTTTGTAGCTAATGTTCTAATTTCAGAGATGGACGTTTTTTTTAAACTAGAAAATTCACTCCTTTTCGGAATTTGAACCCTTTAAATGCAACTTTGTTTACATAATGCCACCGTTTCTTTTTTTTTAATGTCCACTAAATGCTATTTTTTTCCCCCTACACTCTAGGATATGGTAATTATTAGCAACAATATTGATGTTGATGCTATGCATGAACGGCTGCAGTCCTCTATAATAGAGCAGCAATTATCCCAGTGGAAAAAAGGGAAACCAGCCTGCATTCGCCACATAGGTCAAACATGACAAAAATACATTGTTAACATTTTTTTATAAAGTACCATTTTAAAGCCAGGGCCGTAAATTGAACGCCTGAATCAATAGAATGCACGATTGTATACAGAAATGGCTGATCAAACATTTGGGTTTTTATGGGTTTCAATAAGACATGCTCTTAAGGGTCTGAGTGTCTCTATGGTGGCAGATTAGTATAGACCTATTTTAAGAGCTGAGGTTTAACGTTCAACATGTGAAACTAATTAAATAAATCACACCATTGCCAAAATGTGCACACAAAATAAAATATGCAGCCAAAATAATCCCAAAATTCAAAAGCCAAAAATAGTGTTTGGATATAATGAAAGTGTATCTGAGGTATTTAGACTATTTGTAACACCAGCTAACTTTTTTTAAATATCAAAACAATACTAACACCCAGACAACATCATTGATCAATGACTGAAGAGCATTGGTCCTCTCTGGTTTTTACGGGGTACGGTGGCCGTTTTAAAAGGGAAGGTTGACACATCGGCACATTCTGCCAATAACTCTGCATATGAAGTGTTCAGCAGACAAATACTGTCCTGCAGTTCAAGCACTGCAGCGTCTTACAGCCAGTCTTCAGCCTCCAGCTGTGTAAAGTCCAGTTAAATCCAGTATACTGTACTTTATATCAAAGTGCTCTTCAACAGTCAGCACGCATAATCTCACAGCCAAGTCTTTATTTTTTTTTTTTGGGGAGTTTTTCCTGATCCGATGTGAGCTCCTGGGACAGGGATGTCGTATGTGTACAGATTATAAAGTCCTCTGAGGCAAATTTGTAATTTCTGATATTGGGCTATATAAAATAAACTGAATTGAATTGAAATTATTACCAACAAGCTTTGGCAAATGCATATGATTTTAATACGGGGGATTTTTTCTAACAAAACAAGATTGTATATGTTTTTCGGATTTAAAAGTTGAATGGAGCAGAATTCTCCGGCCCGTGACGTAATAGGCAAGACTGATGTATATTTCTTACGTCGACTTTCCCAACAAATACTTGGCTGAGATGTATTTCTCTTCTATGGCAGTAATCATAACAAATGGGCCAATATTTAGAGCTTAACAGGAGATTTAGGGCTCATGAACTACATTATGTACTGCGACTCCTCCAAGACACACACAGTGGCTCTCTCAAAGGGCCATGAATATGCTTCTGTTGACTGTCAGAGCAGCCAGACACAGACCCAGACAGTGGCTGCTCATGGCTGGTTACCCCCGACTACCAGCTCTGCAGGAAGCTCAGCATCATCACGCTACACTCAGCGGCTGCTGTGCATTTCACCCTCTGCTTCTACAGACAGAGGGTTGTGTTGGGCTTGAAGACCAGTGGTGGAGGAAGTACTCAGACCCTTTACTTCAATACAAAGTAATAATACCACAATGTGTTTAAAGTATAGTAAGCAAAAGATTGATTTGGCCCTAAAATGTTCCATGTCGGTGTTTTACTAATACTGTATATATGATGTTCTTGAATTAATAGTACTGTTGCATTTAACTGCTGAAGATGTTTTTTTTAAACTCCTTTCTATAATATGTGGTAGTTTAATTTAAAAGTCAACTTTTCATGAGCACAGAACAAACGCCCCGTTTTCAGTTGACTTTTTGTTAAAAGTGGTCTCAGAGCGCTTATAGAATGCATTTTATTTGAGATGCATTTCCTATTGGTGTTTAAAGTTAATTCAGCTTAAGAAGTAGGGAACATGTTCTCAATGCATACATGTTCCAAGGTCATTGGCATTGTACACCAGGGTTGCACAATGAGATACAGATGTTGGTCCTATTTTGCTACATGACAAAACACAAACACCAAAGCACTATATCGTCCTGAGGAAAGAAGCCGTTCTGTAGTCTGGTGGTACGGCAGCTGGTACTTCTGTATCTCTTGTAGACGGCAGCAGGTGAACAGGGTGTGGCTGGCTGGGTTTGGTCTTTTGAGCTCTTGCCAACAGCATCAATGATGCTCAGTAGATGGTACCAATGATGTTCTCGGCAATTAAAAAAAAACTCACTACACTATACTTTGTGTAAATTGCATTTATATCTTATTTCAACTTAATGACAATACTTGATTAAATGCAATATAAACTGAGCCCTGGAATTCTTTAATTAATGTGTGATTACCAGACAGAAGTTTCAAACCAACAATGTGTTAATTTGCGTCATGGGAAGTGTAGGAGCCGGCAATTCGTAAGCTTGATCTATAATGGGGACTAAAAGTCTCCTAACTTAATGGAAGTAATACACTAAAGAGCTGGAATATGCTTTAAACTACTGACTATTTTCATAATGAATGAATGGTTTAAATCTAATAAAACAAATGTTCTCAATAAAATGGAAGGAGTCTCTTTCCTTTGAGTTTCCCTACAACCATTCATCCGATTGGCTTTTCCTTTTGCGGTTACTAACCGAGGAACCCCAGTGTCACGTGACACGTTGTTTGGATGGGCGGTTCTTGCATAGAATCTGAATCTCTGAGGCAAATTTGTAATTTGTGATATTGGGCTATATAAAATAAACTGAATTGAATAGAAGAGGCCAAGCAATCGTCAAAAAATACCAAATATTCCCTAATACAGCTTCTCAAAAGTTTGATATTATTGTACATTAAGTACAATAAGGTTTTTGGATTGTTGGTCAGACAAAATACATAAGCGATTTAATGCTGGCTCTTAAAACTTGCTAGTCAGTTATTTCATTGAGCAAAATATTCATAATTAAATGAAAGTGAATTGATTAAGCTAAGAAATTAATAAATATAATAGTCAAAGGATCCTTTATGTTTCAGTCATGCAACATTTGAATTTAAAGCTGCTCTGGTGGCAGATAGTAAATGGCCCACTGACTTCATCACAGCTCCTCTGTTCCACCACTCTGCTGACACGTATTGTGACTGAAATGTCTGCTTTCATACACCTGACAGAGGAGTACAGATTTAGTATCGCCACCTATGGCAAGACTCGCTGCTATTATCAACAGATTGGATGCTCAATGGAAACATATGCAAGCAAAACTGGTATTTTGCAGTTCAGTGAGCACCAAAGGCCCCAAACGTTATCTTTTCCGTCGCAGCATATTGTTGCAGCATATGTTAGCACTGAGGTGACAGGCCCACCACATGCTACCTGTGCCTTATGTATAGTTCCATATGTGGCCACCATTTGGAGGGCAGACTTTGCATTATGGCTGAGTACAACCTTTTTAATGAGAGCCACATGAGGCAACATCCCTGTGTACATGTTGGACCTAAGTGTAAGATCAGTAACCTTGGCAGCAATTACTCCTCCTGGGGTCCATATAAGCAAACAACTCTGTTATAATGGTTTTAGTATGCGAGTGATGATAGTGACATCATTCATTTGTGCCCATCTGCATCCATCTGCAGTGGTGGACTTTAGCCAAGTCTATTTAAGTCTAAGTACATACAGTACTAAGTTCAAATTCAATGTACTTTTACTTTACTTTTTCCATGTTCTGCTACTTTATTCTTGTACTCCATCAAATCTCAGAGGGCAATATTTTACGTTTTTCTCCACCACATGTTTCAGAAAGTTTTTCTTCCTCTTCATGTTAAACATGTTCAATTTGAATTTTTGCAATCAGTCACTTGGATCAGCTGGAAAACTCATAACTCCCTTTTTCCTGGTCCCGTTTTCCATTTTGTCACTAAGTATATAAAAGGTTTTCAGTAATAATTATGGAAACAATACATTGCTGTGTTTCATTTAGCAAAAAGGCCCGATGTACCTCTGTAGCTGGAACTTTCCCAGGAGCTAAGAAACGCTTTAAAACGGACCTCCATTCAACCATATGAAGGAATGCGGAAGTTAATTTGGTTTGTTTAGTCAAAAACATTGCTGTTGTTTGACAAATTTGCCTAAACTTTATACATTTTCAGATGTAGTGGAAAACCAAACAGGAATACCCAAAGAGGACTTTTCTTTCCTGATGTAGCTCATGAGCCTTGGGACAGCTCCTGGGATGATCTGGTCCAAATGGCTCAAAAGAGGCAACATGTGCATAATCACTGCACAGTAGGTCGATGTCTTCTGAGTGGTCCCACGTAAACCCTCCCAGTAAAGAAATATGCATCAGTAGGCTGATGATTGGGTCTATACGGGCTTGTCGTTACAGCCAGCTGACACACTGACAGCGTAAATGCTGGAATATTGAATGAGACTGAGCAAAGTCCATCCATCCATCCATTATCAGCCGCTTATCCGGGGTCGGGTCGCGGTGGCAGCAGGTTCAGCAGGCCGACCCAGGCTTCCCTCTCCCCCGCAACACTTTCCAGCTCATTCTGGGGGATCCCGAGGCGTTCCAAGGCCAGCCGGGAGATATAATCCCTCCAGCGTGTCCTCGGTCTTCCCCGGGGCCTCCTACCAGTTGGACGTGCCCGGAAAACCTCTAATGGGAGGCGTCCAGGAGGCATCCTGACTAGATGCCAGAACCACCTCAGCTGACTCCTTTGGACATGAAGGAGCAGCGACTCGACTCCAAGCTCCCCCCTGATGTCTGAGCTCCTTACCCTATCTTTAAGGCTGAGCCCGGCCACCCTACGGAGGAAGCTCATTTCGGCTGCTTGTATCCGAGTGCAAAGTGAACCATTGAATTATCATTACATATATCTGATAATGAGTTTCAATAAAATATGATATTATAATAAGGCTGTTTGCCTTTAGCGCAAACACAAAATATAATGAAGGACTTCTGGAACTCTTTGAAATGGTCAAATAAAGAGGCACAAGCAGATGGTGTGTGTGGAGGTCTGTTGTGTTTGCAAACTGACTTCCCTCTCTGCCCTCCCTTGTGCACGATCAGTAGAACAAACTTAGAACAAATCTTTGTCTCCCAGAATACCTCCGTTGCTTGGACAAGCTCCTGGTTTGTGCCAAGTTAGGATCTTTTCAAACCAACCACACCAACCACATAGATTCTCTAAGCTTTAGGGATGACTCGGGAGGAATTTTACGTCAGCTGATTCCTCCGACTCGATGCACGGTCTTACTCTGGGTATTATCCTGAAAGAGAACCAATGGGTTGGCTCACAATGTTACCTGGTATGTGAATCTGCTGTTTCAGCTTGACAGGAAATCCTTCTCAAACATAAGACAACTCCCCTAAGCCAACGTCACTGTAGGTTTTAGGGAGGTATAATGTGAAACAATATAAAGTAAGGCATCCATTGGTACCATGTCGTGCTAGCTTGTCAGGTAGGTTGTAACCATGCAGTTGAGGGCAAAGAAACCAGCCGTATGAATGTGTTATTTCCCCCTTATTCTCAAAGAGCGTACACTGGGATAGACTGGGTATGACTGGAAAACTGAAGCTCAATTGTATTCATATCCGATGATGTCAGTCCCCATAGTAGTCCCTCATTTATTTATTTTTAACTTGATCTCACTGTATACAATGACCTTTTGTGACCTTGAGGATAACCACAGCCTCATGAAATGTGACAAACTGATAACAGAACTAGGGCATTTAGAAGATGACAAAAGACAAATGTACATACTTTGTTTTTTAAAAGTGCTATATAAATAAAGTTTATTATTATTTTAACCATTTTAAAATGTGATGATCAAACTGAACTTCCATTACATTTTCACTTTAACAATCAAATATGGACCAAGCACACTAACATTTTATTTCAATGTGTTGAAATTATTTGATGAATATACAGCTCCGAACTTACTGCACCGTCGATCAAACTACAATTTTGAAATATTGACGATTGAACTGCACGGATCCAAAATATAATAGCCATTTGTTATTTTATGATATGCTCCAGGAGCTGTTTTACCATCCTAAATTACCTTGCACATTTCCTTTTGCAAATTGCATAGTAAGTATTTTTTGCATAAACTTTATTTGGTCACTTTTCCAGTGTTAATACAGACTGAAATCATGCACATAAATCGTTTATGGTATGGCTTTTGGCAACACAGCTATACGGTGCATTAGCAACATAGGCACTCACCTTCTCACACTAACACTTTAAGTTTAATATATTGCATTCATTTGAATAAAGAGGTGGCATTGCACATCCATAAACACATCCATGGTCCCATGCAGAGACTGCACAGTGCCCACACTTCTACATTCTCACACACACACACACACACACACCCCTACCCATCTATAACCAGTCAACACAAACCAACCCTCACTGTTTGTTGTTTATACATAGGCAGGAGTTCATTAGTGCACCTCGATGGCCCCTAAAGTGAAATGCATGATTCAAGACGAGCCCCTCCTCTTGAGTATTTAGATACACACACCCCCCCAACACATACACCAAGCCAACAACACACACAGCCACACAAACACTCCAGTGTGTCGCCTCCAAGGTTGTTGTCTAGTCTTCACTCCCCCTCACCTCTCCAAAGTTAATGAAATCGCTCCCACAAAGTCACTGGAGAGGAAGCTCTACTCCAAACTACAGAGAAGAAACATCCCGGGTGAGATTGAATTTTAAGAAAATGTGACAACAGACCTGGAAATGTGTCATTGGTGTATAAAAGGACACAGAACATGTTGTGAGCTTGTGTCTTTAAATTCAGAGTCACCTCAAAACGCATTAGCTGTGAACAGAGGGAGCAGAAAAATAGAAGGAAGGCTTTGACTTTTTGAAATAATGACTCATCTGGAAGGGTCACAAATTAGTGGATCCGATCAAATATATCATTCTGTAAAATGATTTGAAGGACAAGTGCATTAACATGTTTAAAATATGGTAATTTTGTTTAAATGGTGATAAAGGTGAATGTTACATTTAGAATGTTTCCTGTTATTTGATGTTCCATTAATTCATGCTTGTTTTGTTTTAATGGATTTGTAGGGATGTGCCATGTTGTATCCAGTTCCACAGACAAGAGTTTGGTACTTTCAGTACATCTCCTTGATTTTTATTTCTTCTTTCTTTTATTTTCCTCTTTCAGGGATCCAAATCAACCGGTTCCACAGGACACAAAGTTCATTCACACAAAGCCCAACCGCTTTGAGGAGGTCGCGTGGACCAAGTACAACCCCAAAGACCAGCTCTACCTTCACATTGGCCTCAAACCTCGAGTCCGAGACCACTACCGGGCTACTAAGGTGGCTTTCTGGTTAGAACTAGTTCCGCATCTCCACAACATAAATGAATTTTTTCAATACGTATCCACCACCACCAAAATACCTCCACAGGATACCACCCCTTACCCTTACACCAAACGGTTCCCTGGCAAAAACAACTGGCCATCCACCACCCGCCACCCAGGGGTCCCACCCGCCAATACCAAACAGACCACTGACCAGCGCAAGAGTGGCGACCTGACGGATGAGTCGACTGTGGTGATCGAGACCAAGAGGGACTACTCCACCGAGCTAAGCGTCACCATCGCAGTTGGAGCCTCCCTGCTCTTTCTGAACATCCTCGCCTTCGCTGCACTGTACTACAAGAAAGACAAGCGGCGGCACGAGTCCAACCGGCGAGTGCCCACCCCACAGCGCAACTCCGCACCAACCAACACGCCCTCCACCGCCAACGACGTGGCCCACCTGCAGAGCGAGGAGCTGATGTCTCTGCAGATGAAGCAGCAGCAGCTGGAGCACGAGCATCACCACGAGTGCGAGTCGCTGCAGACTCACGACACGCTGCGCCTCACCTGCCCGCCCGACTATACCCTCACGCTGCGCCGCTCGCCCGACGACATACCCCTAATGACGCCCAGCACCATCACCATGATCCCCAACTCGCTGGCTGGCATGCAGCCTCTGCACAACTTCAATACTTTCGGTGGAAGCCAGAACAGTACCAACTTACCCCATGGCCACTCCACCACGCGGGTATAGCTCCACTGGGATGGTATGGCGCTTGATTCCTTCTGGATCAGCCACTAACCTCGCAAGGCAAATATGAGTGGCTAAGTGTGTGAAGCACAGACTTAGAAGATGTTATTTTGGTACCATGTCTTCTGGAAAAGCATATACAGCATAAATTGATCCTCAAAATATTGAAAGTGAATATTACTATAGTAATAACTCTACTTGGCGCTAAGCTTCATGAATGGTTTTTGAGGAGTTTGACCAAAAGAAAAAGGCAACCAGGGGAAGACTATTATTATTCTTACAATATAAAATGAACAGTTTCAGTGTGACAGGAAGCTTTTGCAGAGGCTTGTGTGCCATAAATACACAACAGGAAGACAGTGGTAACCCTTGTTGAAAAGCAACAATTAAACGTCTGAAATCATCTTTTCATGATCCTTCATGCATCAGACACCAGACTTGGGCACAGAATTCTACACCCCAGCCTGAAATGTATTTATGAAAACTTTGTTAAAAAAAAAAAGAAGAAAAAAAGAAAAGAAAAGAAAAAAAAAGGGATATATAGTTGTGCGTGGACATTTTTAAATCTAAAAAAGAAAACAATATGTATTAAAAAAGATCCTTCTATTATTGTTTTTTTAATTATTTTGGCTGAAATCTTTTGGGTTTCCCAGCTTGTGCTTTCTGTTTAGGTGCGTGTAAATATATCTAAACATTCATTCTTCTTCTGATCACAACCTGCGTTTCAATGTTTTTCCACAGAACAACCAAAATGCGAACACAATCCCATCCTCGGAGAGGTGCACGCTGTGCGTCTGCAGGTCATTACATACAGTACTGTCTCATACATTGCTTTGTTTCCACTCTTTAGGCATTGCATGTCCAGGAGGAGCTTTACTCTCCATTCTCAGACACGACCCCTGTCTGAGAATGAGGAGGTTCCCATCACCCGCTGTCATCCTGTTATGCTTCCGATAGTTTTTCTTTGTGGGCTTTTTCTGTCTTGCAATTTCAGCACTGCCTGAGCTTACAGTGTGAGCAGCAATGTATTATTTAGAATTAAAAAAGGCAGAGATTTCTTTGTATCAATATTAGTTGGATATGTTTGTAAAGAAATATATGTTAGATATTTCAAATTGTCATATGCTAGCAATATGTAAAGTATTGTGCCAGGCTTGTGATATTTTGGGTTACAAAAGCAAGTGAATGAGTGTAAATATTAATGATATTAATTATTATAAAATTACAACAAAAGTAACCAATAACCCCGTTTTCCGTTTTGCATCCCATTACAAAAAATGGAAAACAATGGAAGTACATCCAGAAGATTTTAAGCTACATTTGTAAATTCTATAAAAGATATATTCTTGCCATTTGGTCCCTAAACCAGTCAAGAAGACAAGGGTTTTAATCTAGAGTTTTAAAATCCTTAGTTTGTCTTAATTTTGTTTGCGGTTTTGCCTTAAGTGATAATAGAAATATTTCTGGCTGGAAACCTGTATAAACCTTTTCTGCAACATTTTTAATAAAATATCACAGTATTTTCTAAAAAATAGAAAAACATATATTTGTATTTGATTGGATTGATGTGTGTGCAAATGTGATTGGATGTCTGTAAATGTCAATTTGAGAATACTTTATTGGACTTTTATATATTTTTTAAACATACCTCAAAAAGTCAATTTTATCATCTTAACCACTCTGCTGCTCTTAGTTTTCTTTTGACAGAAATACAGTTTACATATATTAATTATTTTCTTTAGTTTATACTGTGGTCTGTCGATTGCTTCAGTTAATTGAGTAACAATAAAACTCAGTACATAGATTCACATAAAAACCTTTCTTGGTTAGATTTGAATGTGAACTGACAAAAAATTTAAGAAAAACTCAAACAAAAAGAAGGAGAAACATTGAATGTAGACAAGTGGTCATGCACAAATAGGCCTTCAGGCCCTCAAATCTATGGAGGGTCATGTATTTTAGAGACATCATTGTCATATTTTTATTATTATTATTATTATATGTGTGCTTATGCCAAGACAATGTCAGAGTTCAGATCAGGAAGCAGAAGTAGAGTTGTAGTCTTGTAGTTATCCACCCTTAACCTTAACTCTATAGAGACTGTGTCTGTCCCACGGCCACTTAAATTAATTAAATCAAAAGTAACCAGAAGAGGAGTCATACAAAATAACCTCATACAGGTTAACATCACTACTGCAACAGTGCAACAAAACAGGATAATTAAATGTGGACTCCTAAATATTAGATCTCTGTCATCTAAAGCTGTTTTAGTAAATGATTTAATATCAGACAATCACATTGATTTATTGTGTCTTACTGAAACCTGGCTGAGTCATGAAGAATATGTCAGCCTAAATGAATCAACTCCTCCAAGTCATATTAATACTCACATTCCTCGAGGCACCGGCCGAGGAGGTGGAGTAGCAGCCATCTTTGACTCAAGCCTATTAATAATCCTAAACTTAGTGCTGCATTTATCTCATTGTTGGACTCGATTGGCTTCTGTCAGAGTACAGAAACCCACTCACTGCTTTGGCCACACCCTCCACCTTGTTCTTGCATATGGCATTGACATTGAGCATTTGGAGGTCTTCCCACAGAACCCTCTTCTGTCAGACCATTACCTCATAACTTTTGAGTTTATACTCCCGGAGTGTACACCGTTAGTCAAAGGTTTCTACACCAGATGTCTAACTGACAGTGCTGTAGCTAAATTTAAAGAAGCAATTCCTTCTGCATTTGATTCAATACCACGTCTCAATGTGACAGAGGACTCCTGTACTAACTTTAGTCCGTCCCAGATTGATCATATTGTCGATAGTGCTACAGGCTCACTGAGAATGACACTAGACTCGATAGCCCCACTGAAGAAAAAGACAGTGAGGCAAAGGAGGTTTGCTCCCTGGTATAACCCTCAGACCCGCAAACTAAAGCAAACTTCACGAAAGCTCGAAAGCATATGGCGTTCCACCAATCTGGAAGAATCACGCTTAGTTTGGCGAGATAGTCTTAAAACATATAAGAAGATAAGAAGGCCCTCCGTAATGCCAGAGCAGCCTATTACTCATCAGTAATAGAGAAAAAGGGTTCTCTTTAGCACTGTAGCCAGGCTGACAGGGAGTCACAGCTCTGTGGAGCCGTGTATTCCTATAGACCTCAGTAGTAATGACTTCATAAACTTCTTCAATGAAAAGACTTGAACTATTAGAGGCAATATTGATGATCTCTTGCCCTCAGCCAGTGCCAATCTGTCCTCAAGTGGAGTGGCCTTGGAAACGGCTGTATGCCCTGGTGTATATTTGGATAGCTTTTCTCCCATTAACCTAGACCAATTGTCTTTAACGGTTTCTACTTCTAAACCGTCTACCTGTCTCTTAGACCCCATCCCAACGAGGCTGCTTAAAGACGTGTTGCCTTTAATTGGCACCTCTCTGTTAGACATTGTCAATGAGTCTATGCTAACAGGCCGTGTACCACATTCCTTCAAAGTAGCTGTAATTAAACCTCTCTTGAAGAAGCCCGCTCTTAATCCAGAGGTGTTGGCTAACTACAGACCGATCAATCTCAATTTGTATTTGTAAACGATGAAGCCTCGATGACCACCAACGTTAATCATGGAGCTCCACAAGGTTCTGTGCTTGGACCAATTTTATTTACCTTATATATGCTTACTTTGGGCAATATTATCAGGAAACACTGCATAAACTTTCATTGCTATGCAGACGATACTCAATTATATCTATCGATCAAACCAGAGGAGACCAACCAGCTTGCTAAAATTCAAGAATGTCTTAAAGACATAAAAACATGGATGACCTGCAACTTCCTGATGTTAAACTCAGACAAAACTGAAGTGATTTTACTGGGCCCTGAACACCTCAGAGATCAATTATCTGGTGATGTGGTTTCTGTAGATGGCATTGCCCTGGCATCCAACACCACTGTAAAGAATCTCTAGTTATCTTTGACCGAGACTTGTCCTTTAACTCCCACGTTAAGCAAATCTCAAGGATTACATTTTTTCATGTACGTAACATTTCAAAAACCAGGCACATCTTGTTTCAAAAAGATGCAGAAAAGCTGGTTCACGCGTTTGTTACTTCCAGACTAGATTACTGCAACTCCTTATTATCAGGCTGCTCTAATAAGTCTCTTAAGTCCCTCCAGTTGATCCAGAATGCTGCAGCTCGTGTACTCACAAAAACTAAGAAAAGAGATCACATTACTCCTGTATTAGCTACTCTGCACTGGCTCCCTGTAAAATCAAGAATCACATTTAAAATTCTTCTCCTCACCTACAAAGCCTTGATTGGTGATGCACCATCATATCTTAAGGAGCTTGTAGTACCATATTGCCCCACTAGAGAGCTGCGCTCACTAAATGCGGGGCTACTTGTGGTTCCTAGAGTCCTAAAAAGTAGGATGGGAGCCAGAGCCTTCAGTTATCAAGCTTCTCTTTTATGGAACCAGCTTCCACTTTCAGTCCGGGAGGCAGACACAGTCACCTCATTCAAGAATAGACTTAAGACTTTCCTCTTTAATAGTGCTTATAGTAAGGGCTGAATCAGGTTTGCCCTGGTCCAGCCCCTTGATATGCTGCTATAGGCTTATAGGCTGCTGGGGGATGTTTTGGGATACACTGAGCACCTATCTCCTCTTCTCTCTCTCCTTATGGATGAATTTACATCTCTCCATTGCACCTTATTAACTCTGCTTCCTCCCCGGAGTCTTTGTGACTCCACATCTCATAGGGTCCATTGGACCTGGCGGTGTCTGATGCCTCCTGCCATGGCCCTGCTGATGCGGCCCGCCCCCTCTTCTCTACCTCCTTCTGTTTCATGGTTTGTGGAGGTCTGGATTGTGGTCCATGCCTACTACGAACTATTCATACATTCTGTCATATTCATGTAATGTGTTTATGTAACTCTGTAATGCTGTTCATTCTGTACACATGACATCTATTGCATCTGTCCATCCGGGGAGAGGGATCCTCCTCTGTTGCTCTCCTGAAGGTTTCTTCACTTTTTTTCCCTGAAAGGGTTTTTTCTATTTCTTGGGAGTTTTTCCTGATCCGATGTGAGGTCCTGGGACAAGGATGTCGTATGTGTACAGATTGTAAAGCCCTCTGAGGCAAATTTGTAATTTGTGATATTGGGCTATATAAAATAAACTGAATTTAATTGAATATTTGTTTAAATCTATCAACATCCCAACAGCAATCAATAAACCAAATGTTCAGCTATCTGTGGCTGTCACAGGACTATTTTTATGGGAAAAGAGTTGGCAACACTTGGCTGCGTCTTTAGTTCAATCATTTTTAAATCCAGTGTCCTCGTGCTGGTTTCTCAAATGTTACTGACTCTAGCTATAGCCTAGGCCCTCTCAGTAGGTCGTAACCCTAACAACCCTTTATCAAGTGAGTACGTAGAACGTCTATACATTCTCACCGCCTATTTTTAATACACTCACACTTTGTCTCTACAGGAGTTATTTGGCCTCATAAGGAAATATTTAGCTGATGGATCCTATTACACAGGAAATATTACACAATACCCATTATACAGGAAGGATTATACAATACTTGCGTGACATATAGCGTCCTTGCAGGTTATATTTAGCGAGTATACTGTTTGCGCTTTCATATTTTTCTATCATTATTCAGTTGTAACAGGACCAGTTTATTTTAAAGACATACTCTGGACTTATGAGAACGATGTGTGATATAACAAGACAAAATCGGAATTTCCCACACCATATATTTATATAAATAAATATATACGAGAAACCTTTCTCAAAATGATGTGATGAAACCCTCATTTTCATAGGCGGTAGACTGTTGCAGTGATGCGGTTATGTAGTGCATATTCAGTTCAATCAGGGATAAAGTTAAGGATGCATGTTTATTGTTAACAGATGATATGAAATGATGAAGTCTCAGAGTCTTTGGCGCTTGGACTCTGCGGGAAGATTTGCAATTGAGGGCCGACCCCCCGATCAGCAACGAGATGGATCCCCCCGTGGAGTCCAGACCTGGTGGTGATGATGAAGGAATGATGAGTTGATGAAGCTGATGGATCCGTGAAGACTGGGCGGAGATGGGGAGGTGGAGGGGTGCGTAACAGCAGCATGAAAGAACTGAAGGTAGAGAGACAGTCATATTTAAATGAGACAGCACCAAGATGATTGGCTAACCGTGTCATTGTTTCCGTGTGCTGATTGGATAGAGGGGATCAGCTGATCTGCGCAGCTGGTGTCATGATTGACGGTGCAGGACGATGACAGCAAGTAAACAATGCGTGAGCATGTGAGAGGAATGATTGGCAGGAATGTGAGGAATAGATGGCGGGCTGAGGGGTGTGGTCTTCCTGTCTGAACTTGCGCTAGAGCTCCATTTGAACTCGATCAATACAACGGCAATCTTGCACTTGAAACTTTTGAAACATTGAATTGTATCTGAAACAGTTTGGTGCTCTGCCAGCAAAGCTACATTGTCGGACTATTTTGGCCTTTGTGAATTGCTGTTGTGCTCCGTCAGGAAAAACAAGACTTGTGAGCTGAATAGCAAAAAGTGCCGCTGCCGTGGTTACAAGCCTCCCCTGATACTCGCATCCAGGCTTGAAACATGCTGTATTCAGTCAAAGTGTCTAGAAATCACCCTCTCCTCTAGCACCACATCTCCCCATTCAATCTATTGATCCCCTTTGCAACAAGCCAAGCAAATTATCTTTTGACTTAAAACTGAAGTGACAGGAGGAAAATTGAAATCTTTAATAGTAATCTGCAGTTACTGAGGCGCAGTGGATGTCTCCATACAATCTCCTGTGACATTTGCAAAGCTCCCCCATAAGTAAAGGCCGATGTGGCAAATTATTTTCAGGAGACGGGGAAAACTTTCTTTCATTAGAAAAAATAGTTTGATCCATAATACATGATCCAGCAAACAAGCACTATACATACCGAGATAAATATCTATTTCGAGACTGGTGTGGAAACAAAGCAGCACGGATGTGCTGGCATCCTTTTAATTGGCATGTTGTTTACTCTGAGGGTAATGGGGTGGAGGTGGAGGTGGGGGGTGGGCCGGATGAGGAGTGATGCAGGCAGAATGGCGGCGGGTGGGGTGTGGGGGGGGGGATGGGGCCGCGGTGGCTGGATGTGAATACTGAAGACTCGACTGGAAGTTAATTAAGCTAGCAAACAATGCTTCATCACTCAACCGCGGTCCCAGAGCTGTCATTCAAGCGCACCGCTCTCCAGGCAGCCATTACCGAGGAATATCGATCGCCACGGTGACACGGTAGCGCACCAAGTGAGAGCAAGAGATGAAGGTTTTGGGGTGAGGACTTTCCATGAACGCCACACAGAACCCCTGCTGTGACCAGCTGCAGCCAGAACCTGTGCTGTGTTCCCCAAGCTTGAATTAAAATGCAGGTAAATACCTCAGCAGCCAAGGCAGTTGATTGTATTTCCCTCCCTGCGTAGCTGGAGCCTTAATAGAGGAAAATATAATCTTCAGAGTCAATATATATATGCAGTAAAGTGGTGAGAAAGCGATGTCGCGGTAATGGCCTCCAGAAATCTCCCTCAACATCTTTTACTTTGGAAAAATATTGTCCTCGACTCACAGCCTCCTAAATAGTTTTCCCATCAGCTGCAGCATGAGGTTCCAGACCGGAGGTGTTTTCCACATCACTTGTTGTCCATGCAAATGAGTGACAGAGCTGTTGGCAGCAAAGGATCATGGGGCTCATTCCAGCTACATTTTGATATTCCCTTTCCACAACATTGGCATGCACAAAGTTTCAAAACATGTCTGCCTGGTATTAATGAATGAAAACTTGTGTGTGGCCCTGTGTTGGTCTTTGGGAGACAGTCATATCCAGAGATTTGTAATTACCTTATCATTTATCCAGACCTGGATTAACAAGGTAGGTGGTCACAGAGTCCCTGTTGATCCCCCAATACCTCCCCCTCTCATTGCATTGTATACTGCACACTTCCAGGCACTGACCACAGGCTCAGCAGACTAAGCATTGCAGCTCCATTATATTTCACCCAAACGCCCAAAATCCTTCAAGTAAGGTTAGGGCCCTAAAACCTTCTGAAGATTATACAATTGTATGTTATAGTGACCTCAATATCATCCAAAACAACCAAAACCAACGTGTGTAAAATGTTGATATTTCTTATGTGTTTTACACAGTGAAAAAAAGCCAAAGAACACCGATGTGTACAAGATGTGTACATTGAAAACATATCATCATGTGAATTTTATGTTTACCCAGTTGTCCCCAATAAATTAGGAAAAGTCATGAAATATGAAGCAAACGTTAAACATTGAATGGGGTCAAATTGAGCCCAAAGGTAATAGGAGGGTTAACCATTTATACATTTCTGGTTAAAGCTAAAACAATTAGTTGATAATTTAGTCCTTCATATTCATACATGTCTGTAGAGGCCCACCCAAACTATTTTCTCATGTGACCCAGCTATCGGTAGGTCGACATCATGTGTCAGCACTTTCAGAAACTGTTACAAAGACTCATAATTCCTACGGCCACTAGGGGGATTTGTCACTTAGAGATACAGTTTGTCAGATCTCAAAATATTACATGACTATTCACGAAGGAAGGGCCTGTGGGTGCCGTTGAAAACAGAAAGTAGATCAGTTGCTTAGTTATCGAAAAATGGTTGTGCTTGATACTTCAGATCGTCCTCTATCATCTTCCTCTTCACACTGACACATTTAGGCTGCACGTTTTTTACTAGATTATGGTGTCAACAATTTGTATATTACAACAGGTGTGCAGAACAAAACAAGGATTGATAAGAAAAGGAAAGTCCTTCATTTTATGTCCAAAAGATATGCGTTTTTTTAAAAGAAAAACATACTAGTGTGGATGTAGCATAAGATTCATGAGATGCTTTTACTAAAGATACATGCAGGTAGATATACTTTACCAATCACTCATTTGTGTGCACTATAATTACAAAAATATGCTGTTTGCAATTTGCTGTGCTAAAATTGGACTCCGATCCAGTCCATTGTGCAAGCTTCATTTGTGTGTAATGGACTGACCATCAGCAAGCCGGTATTCCTGGATGGACTAATGCTGGAAGCTGGGGGCATGTGGGGGACGCAGCTGGCCTCCTCCGATGTCCTTGTTTCTCTTTTACTTTCCCATTTTCATCGTCACAACATCAAACGGATGCCAATCAATTAAATGGTTTACAGTGGAAAAAAATGGGAAGTGGGAGAGCAAAGATTGGAGGTATGAATGAGAGCGTCTGCTCCGTGTAATTACGCTGGTGAACGTGGCTCCTCGACTGCGGAGCAGATGTACTGACATACATTGTCATATTCATGTAATGTGTTTATGTAACTTTGTAAATGCTGTTCATTCTGTACACATGACATCTATTGCTTCTGTCCATCCGGGGAGAGGGATCCTCCTCTGTTGCTCTCCTGAAGGTTTCTTCCCTTTTCTTCCCTGTGAAAGGTTATTTTTGGGGAGTTTTTCCTGATCCGATGTGAGGTCAAAGGTCAGGGATGTTGTATGTGTACAGATTGTAAAGCCCTCTGAGGCAAATCTGTAATTTGTGATTTTGGGCTATACAAAATAAACTGAATTGAATTGAATTGAATTGAATTGAATCTTGTGAGCTCAGCTGTTGTTCGGTGGATCTCATCCAACTTCACGGCACCTTCTCAGACTGCAGTTCACAATGTTGTATTATTAACATTTTTGGTGTGGCCAAAGCAATTAGCGAGAGATTGTTTTATGTGAATGTGTCGGTTCCAAAAAGGCTCCATGCGTTGGATTGTTCCTCTTCCGTCACTGTAACTTTGAAGATGAATTCCACCTGGTTCCTCAAAAGGTGTTGCCAACAAACAGTATAAACCAAGATGTTCAGCCCTGTCGGTGGAAGCATCTGGAGCAGAATACTAAAATATTTTTTGGGCTTGGAGCCAAGCTTAATATTAGCAAAATGTTCACCTGCTTGTCAACCACATAAGTGAGATTTAATTAAAACCTTCAGAGGGTATTTAATTAGTAGAATAATCTATGGAGTTTCTTATTTGAATAAAGCAATGAGCGTAAATACTATACAGAACACCAAATACGTGCTGTAAAATCATCCAATGCAACTGAAAGGATCTATTTCACATTGTAGTAGAACATGGAAGCAAATGAACAATTACTCAGAATACAGTGCGATAGACATGTTCAACAATACTGCTTAACCCATCAATTATGTAACGACCTTAAAAAGGGGAATCCACAATTATTATTAATGACATTCCCGATGCAGCTAATGTGCATTGGCTGATATGATTTGGAGGAAATTAAATGATGACCCGAATAGGTTTTTAACACAGTGAGGAAATTGGACGTAATTGTTAACATTTCTATTTAATTTTCCCTACAACTCGATGTCCAATAGTCTGTTCCGCTCAGTCCAGGTTCTACTGGCGGATCAGGGTCGGCCCCCTGGTGGGCTTCATGCACGGTGTCTTTGCTGACGGGGCGTTTCGGTTGGGTTTTCTTTTTTTTCCGCAAACATTTTCTCACATCAACACATGCTTACGTGACTAAATACTTATTTCCATGTTTGTTTTGTTATTCATTTGTTATCAAATACGCTTATTCGTCACTTTTGAAAATCTGGTATCCCATCTTTTGTTGCAGCTTGTGTGACCATTCATAGAGCCCACTTTACAGTGTGTTCAACATAATGACACCATCTATCTACCATCTTCCTCTCGGTAACACCATACCTGTAGAGGACAGACTTACCTGTAGAGGACAGACTTTAACACACTACCTGTAGAGGACAGACTTACCTGTAGAGGACAGACTTTAACACACTACCTGTAGAGGACAGACTTACCTGTAGAGGACAGACGTTAACACACTACCTGTAGAGGACAGACTTACCTGTAGAGGACAGACTTACCTGTAGAGGACAGACTTTAACACACTACCTGTAGAGGACAGACTTACCTGTAGAGGACAGACTTTAACACACTACCTGTAGAGGACAGACTTACTGTAGAGGACAGACTTTAACACACTACCTGTAGAGGACAGACTTACCTGTAGAGGACAGACTTTAACACACTACCTGTAGAGGACAGACTTACCTGTAGAGGACAGACTTTGCATGCACACAAGGGGCAAACCTCAAACACACTATCCACAGACAGAGAAGAGACAAGGATGAGGTCAAGTCTCCTGGAGATCCAAGATGCTTGTAATGAAGCACTGACGGCCCAATTATAGGAGACAGAGAGACCAGGGGACACCATTTCTGAATGAGTGCTTTTACTTTGTACTTCATATTCTGATACCGTCAGTTTTTAAGATTATCCTTCGTGGTTCTGTTCAGCGTTTGAAACCGTTAATATAAATGTCGTTGTGGAGAGCTTTGAGAAAATAACACTGAAGACATCACTGTGATATTGGTTGCATTTTGCAGTTGTAGGATCCAGTGATTTTGGATCTTGACCCATATTGGGTATACAAGTCAGAATGTGTCATAACTGTTATGTTATTCATTCTGTACACATGACATCTATTGTACTTCTATTCATACTGATAGAGGGATCTCCTCTGTTGCTCTCCAGAAGGTTTCTTCACTTTAAAGTCCCCGATCCGATGAGGTCCCGGGACAGAGGGTGCCGTATGTGTACAGATTGTAAAGCCCTCTGAGGCAAATTTGTAATTTAGGGCTATACAAAAAAAAATTAAGAATATCTTGATCGTGGTGAAAATGTTGGCCCATAACTTTATAGAAGAGTGCTTATAAATACCTGCAGTACCATTGTATGGGAAGTTTTTGCTCTACTTTAATACACCAATCTGCACCAAAATCTAAAAAGAGTCAACGTAGCACTAAATGTAACGTAGCCTGACACCGACTTTAAAATGAATTACATGCCATCACAAAAACATCTGCCAGGATGATGGATGGAAGGATGGATGGGTGAATATTCCCAAAGAATGCATCATTTTTACAGCGACTTTGTATCAGTTACTAGTACCGGAACCCAAAAGCACGACACAGATGGACCAGGAACGTTTAGCTTACTCAAGTTCAGGCAGGTTCAAAACCAGGAGATTGGTCAAAGGCAAACAAAGTCGACAACAGGCAGATATGGGCCAGTATTCAGGAACAATGGCGGACAGCTCGGCAGCAACACAATAGATGATCTGGCCGATTAAACAGTGCGGTGCTGATGAGGGGATGTGCTGCAGGTGAGATGGGCGTGGAGGACCAGGGGAGGGGGATGAGAGCTGATGCTGTGGGAGGATCTGAGATGACAGGAGAGGCAGGTGGGGTGAAAACAATCTATGATGTGGTGGAATGTGACAGACTTTTAATACTTTTAGTTATTTACAAGTTCATTTGACAAGGAGCATGTTTAATATATACATAATCACATTTTCATCTCGAGTCCACGGGCAGATGAACAATAATACAACAGCATATATTACATAGAATAAACATTATAGAACACTGATCACCATATATAGTCACATGATGGATATGGTATTTACAAAACAGGTGTAACTTTTAAATTAATGATTGTCTTCTTTAACCACCTTTTAAGCATCATTAAAAAAAAATAAAGAGGCAGTTCAATCTTTTTATGGCTTTCATGGAAAATGACGACTGCACATTTTGTGGATCTTGAGGGGATGACACAGTTGTAATACTATTATATTTAAAGCAGATCAGATAAAAATGACATGGCTGATGGTCAACAGATTTAGTTTGGCAATAATATTGATGTTGTTCCTCTTCCAATATATATATATATATACATATACATATATATATACATATATATATATATATATATATATATATATATATATATATATATATATATATATATATATATAAATATATATATATTTGAGTCATGTGCCGTTTGATGTACTTTATTGTGCAATAAAACCAGTTTTTTGTTTTTTTAATACAATAGTCAACCTATAGGCTATGATGCATTAATCATGAGGTTATTTGTATGCTTTTTTATTGACTATAAACCATTAATGAAAAGCTGCTGAATAGATATTCTGGGACAATATTTTGTTCACAGATGGTCCTTTAGTACCAGAGCTGCCTCATCCTCACGCAGGGACAACACATCGCCTGCTGCCTTTCATGCGTGACGCGTGCGCTCCACAAATTGACCGACCACGTCCTGCATAATCACGTGCACTTTAATTACATGCGTTTGCAAGATTGAAAACGACGACGCAACAGCTGCATGAAACGTAGAACAATGAAAATAGTGTTAAAAGCTGAAGAAATCTCTCTCTGGAAATACACAGCACTGTAATGTTGTGAACATGATGGTCTTGTTTAGTTTAATGTGCATCTTTATTGCCTGAACATTGCTATTCGTCAACCACCAGCTGGTAACCGGTTAAGATGATAACACATAAACAGCTCCAGGCCTGTACACACACAGACACACACACACACACACACACACTGCGGCTGGGTGTTGTGAGCCCGGTGTTGGGAAACAGAGTGCATCCCCCTCTGATGGAAACCACAGCATGGAGGACGTGGAGGTCAGAGCCAGATGATGGTTTGCCCCGCCGCCTCGTCGCCTGATGGAACAGCACCGATGATTTATGGTGCCTGGCTGGATGGCAGTAGCGCAGGGAGTCGTGCTTTCACTGGCCCCGGCAGACAGACACAATTAGGTTACTCACAAAACGTAAAGGGTCGGTCTCAGACAAACAAATTCAATCATGGCCTTCCTCCCCTGCAGGTTGTTTCAATACTGCTGGATTACAGAGGTCTCTCATCTCTCCATGCCTCTTTACCGCAGACACAGATGTACTCCTGTCAATGTGCATGCTTCACAAACACACAGCCTTCCTCGAGGAGGGCAGGACGGATTTATTTGGCCTGCTTGGAACATAAATCACAAGTTTTAAAAAAAGAAGGTACAACCCCTGAGTTATGTACAAAAAAGGGAAGTTTTACCACCAAAAGCTTCAGAATGCAAATCTTAGTCCCAACACTGATTTATCCAATTTAAGCCATTAATGGCTTAAATTGATAGTCAATGTAATAGTTACTAATAGTTCATACATTATTAATAATACAATTAACCAAGTGTGCAGTTGTAAACAGTCAATAAGTTGTTAATAAATGGTATTTGGAACAGAAGAAATGTCCATTGGAGGATTCCTACTGATAAATTGTAGGCCTAAAAAAAAGGATGGAGCAAGTGTTCTGCAGAGGGAGGATTTTCCACATCATGGCAACCCAGGTGTTGTTCTTATAAATAGGTCAGATGCAAAGGCTGAAGAAAATCCATCTCTGGAAAGGCTTTCCAAAAGATTTTAGAACAGGAGTGCAGGGTTCCCCCATCCCGCAAGAACGTTAGTGAGGTCCCATAATGTGTCGTGTCACGGTCTGTCCCAGGACCGGCTAGGCTGGGGCAGTGCAAGAGAACTGAACAACAGGCACAATCAGAAGGTTTAAATGAAGGGGAAGGTTTATGTTTCCATGCCACAGGCAACTCAGGTAATTCCTTTAAATCAAAAATCTAAAAAAAAAAGCCCATTAATAAACATAAAGAGGTTCCTTAAACCAAACAATTTTTTTTTCTCTTTTCCTCTACGTAGATGTCCGTTCTCATACTGCTTGTCCGGCTCCTCCCCCCCATGTGCTCTCCCCTCTGCCCTTTATGAAGCTTCGCAGCCTCAATTAGGGTGAGTGATGACACACACACACACACACACACACACTGAGTGATATTTAGTTATTGCAGAATTATTGTTTGTAATGTTAATTACAAATCCGTCCCTATATTTGGTATGTAGCTAGCTAGCAACAATGTCGTTTCCAAACCCCCTAAAATAAGATGTACCATTAATTTTTGGATGTTCTGCCTCTGCGCTGGTGCATTATTCATTATAATTGCGTAGTACAATCACATGCGGTGCCTGTGACCTATGAAACCTCATGGGTTGAAGTAAATCGTGTTATTCTTTGCTTACTTTCTGCCCTCTATGAAAGCAGAGTTTCTTCAGAGGCGACACAGAATCTATTGATTCATGTAAATGGCTTTGTGGCCCTTTGTGCCTCGGCTTCTCCTCTTGTCTGCATTGGAGGATCATGGGAACTTTAATGTTTGCTTAATCAACGGCCCGGCACCGCGGGACGCCACTCTTTTCACTGGAAATCAGCATCAGCAGTAGAATATGTAAGGATAACCAGAAAGGTCTCATATTTACTGAAAATTAATGATGGTCCATTGGGGAAAAGCAGTCATTATCTTTGTTGTTACAATTAGATTGAAACTGAACTGGAAAACACTACACATAACAAATATAACATGTGTTAAAGGCGTAGCAAATGCTTTGTTTCTCATGTTGTTTTGGATATAATATTTAATATTTTAAACACGGTTATGAATAACTAAAAAGGCCAACAAAGTCATGGTTCACTCTGTCGCTCGATGTTTTTAGTGCAAATAAGTGTAATGTTTTTTTTAAACTTACCAAGAAGCTAAAGCAGGACAGTTGGCAGCGTTTGGCTAGCTGTAGCGGTTTATGAATGGACATGAACATAATTCATATTATAAAGCTTTAACAGTCCATATGTTCTGTTAACAATGGGTCAAATATGAATATGTTTCCAGATAATTATCACCCAGTTCCCATAAACTGAGTATTTTAGCCTACTTGACCTGTTTTAGTTCATCAGTCAGATTTCCCCTCAGGCGGTTGGTGGAGACCAAACCAGAGCGAAAAGGAGAGTTAATATTGGCCTTGCATTCCTCAGATGGACACGACTTATTAATGATAAAGTCGCTCAGTGACTGCGCAAATAGGGAGCTTGAATATTTACGACAAAAACCTATACAATAACAAAACAATAATGGTTTTTTTTTAAGAGAAATGATGTCCAATCTTACACTTTGCACCTCTAACAATACATTTTAACTGACTCTCAAGCCCAGTAAATATTTAGGAAGCTTTATGTGTGCATATATACAAATAATTAAAGGATAACTTATTTGCTTAACTCTAAAATTGCAGAATGTGTCCATCTGACACAGTGATGTTCCACCTGTTTGTTTGAGAGGTAAACATCACTATGCAGGTGCTGATGCCACAGGAAGCCTCTGGATCTAATTAGTGCTCCATGAAGAGCGCTGCTCATCCGTCAGGCAGGAAGAAGATGCTCCGCCGTGACAACTGAAAAAAGGGATCGCATTGATTACCAGCTTGCCGGCACACCACAGCGCAGTCAATGTACACAGAGCAGTCGAATGCATTAGAGACGGTAATGGCATATGGCCTCTCATATTCATATCTACCATGTGAGAGTGCTAAGGGACACACCCCGTGTTTTACACAATCAAGTTTCTCTCAAGGACGTCTCACTGGATGAGACTTCATTTAAGGAAGCACAGACAAACATGGAGTCATTTGGGGTGAAAGTATGTCTGATAGGATGTAAAAAAAATGGTTTTAGATGTGTAATTATGGACACTGCAGATACTATACACACACATATGCTGTATATTCCCCTCACATGGCTGCCTTACAGAAATAAATGAGGCTGAAGGGACTCCACTTGTCTGCTGATGGCAGTCTACATTGTTCTTTAAGTTGAGTGTCATTTGATAACAGTATTAGTTATTTCTGACAATTCCACTTTACATTGATGTCGTCAGAGAGTGAAAATGAATTGCTAGCTCTTTATAATGAATAATGTATAAAAGGGAATAGAAGCTGAAAGTAATTGGTTTATTAAATAATTTACCAAGATACCATGGTGCCCGGCAAAGATGTTGCCTATTAAGAGAAGAAAAAAAAACATTAAATCATTTCTTAATAATAAATATATTATTTATAAACCGTAAGTACTATTTTGATGACAACATTGTGAAATAAATATTAGATATATTTTGCCTGATATTTCATCTCTCTCTTTGTCCATAATGCAGTATAAATGCTGGTAATATATTAATGAATTATCATACGTTTCTTACATTCTAATAAGACATCTAGTTTGCAGTTGGATTTCGGTGATGGATCAATCCAGCTAAAACCGCCTCTTAAAGAATGTTGTTCATGATCTATCAAGCTTTATGATTAATAAACTATTTATGAAGATGCCTGTGGTAGGAACACATTTATAAAAGGCCAAACATAAAGGTTGTGTTTATTGTCTGTCGATGAGATATGAATCAAAACACACAGGTGGTTGATAAAAACTGTAATACACTATCAAAAGCTCAATTTAAAAGTGTGTTCTTTCTGTGGATTCTATAATATCTGACGCTTGATGAAAAGTGAAAATGACAACACTGCTTCATACAGTTATCAGATTTAGCCCAAGACTAGTTTTTATCTGAAGCCTCTGGGGCAAGCGGATTGTTATATATTAGAGTAAATAAATAACACAATACAAAAAGGAAGACCAACGTTTTCTAAGGCTCTGGACATGAAAATGGCCACATTCAAACATATTGAAAATATCAGCTGAAATCCATAAGTATTGGAATTGGACTTTGGACATTGCTCGAGGTTCTTGTGCTGTGTGTTCGTATTGCTTGGGAGAAAAAACGTGGACAGGCTTGAGGAAAAATGGTGGATATACTAACCCATGAAATGAGTCAAATTTATATTTTACTGTGTAGTACTTTCAATAAAAATGTTTAAAAAAAATAAAAAAAATATATATATACTTGCCTTCATGGAATTTGAAAAGCATTGCCTTTTAAATAGCAAGGTGATGATTGAGGGAAACTAATTTAAATGACTACCTAAATGGTTTTAAGCTTCATCAGTTACACTACAGCACACTGAGCTGTTATGTTTCTCAGTTTTCTCACAGCTCTAAAGAATATGACAGAAAGTCTTATCGCATGAGAAACCATGCTGGTGCTATTCTTTTCCTATTTGCTGTGAAATTCCCTAAGTTGTTGATCCTATAAGTCGACTTGGTTTCTGCCACTGTTATACGCTGGCTCTGGTTATATTCAAGCAAATACCATGATAATCCAATTTCAAAGTCTAGCAGCCACTTTAATGCCACAAAAAACAAGCAGAAAATAGCTGGAGAATATTGAAATGTTGACTCCTATTGAGGATTTCATTAGGGGTAAGTCGCTGTGAAATATAATATTCTGCATGCCCATTTAAAAAAAAAAAAAAAAAAAAAAAAAATAGAGGAATGGTTTCTGTATGGCCCAACATCAGGATTGCCAGTAGAGGACTAGGTATGGACCACTATGCCGTTTCAGCTGCTGCATGGCCATGAAAAAAGTCTTGTGAACAAAAATGTTAATTAAGGGGTGCACACCCGCAAGTGCATAGTTAAATAGTTGAACTAATAGGTGTCCCCATGATATCCCATCATTGAGATAGTCAAACAAGTTTACCGGTGCAATGAACAACAATGTTCTTGCCTGTAGTGTGATGCTTTAACCCTCCTTTTGTTTGTTTCTTACAGCAATGATGTTCCTTCCATAGGTCATAGTTCAATTAACTCACTCGTTTTCATGAAAAATACATGTTCAAACTATCTTTTAGGTACATTGGAAACATCTAGATATAAATTGCATTAGTTTACCATAACATGTATTTTTTCCTACATTTTATTTGCATTTAAAAAAACAAAAAACAATGCCATGGGGCGATGTAGATAAATAGAGATGACCCGTCATGTTGACCCGCTCACTCCAAATCAAGCCAAATGAGTCATAAGGATTTGTATTGAAAGTCAACTTTATTCGTAGTGTTAAGATATATTATGAAAGATGACCAAAGGCCAGCGTGCAGTCGTTCTCTTGGTGCAGTCGTCTGCATCTGCAGGGGGTAATGTTGGTTCTCAGCAACCCTTTGGGATGTTTCGGCCCTCCCCTGCTAAGTGTGGCCACTTCCCATGTCAAAATAGTATCTGTAGGTGGTGAAGTTAGAAAGAGAGTGTGATGAAATAGGGTGTGTGTCACTCTGTTAGTCAGTCTATTAAAAATCCTATAGCACCATATTCATTAGGAGAGACATGAAAGAAACCCTTACTTTAGTGTTCCATGTCCAATAAAAGGTGCATTTAGGGGGAAAGTGAGAAGATAAGAAACATTGTTTAGTCTGGAAAGTGTGGTTCACGTGGGCTGATGGGCACATAGCAGGATAGAGATGGGTTCCCATAGCAACCACCTGATTTCTTTGTTTGAAGTGTAGAACTTTTATATACGGGGCTGTGAACAGGTGTGTGTGAGTGTGTGTGTGTGTGAGAGAGAGACACGTGGTGAAAGAAATGGTCTACTTTCTCTGCCACTTTCTCTGTAATATAAACCTTTTTATATTGATTACACTAAATATGGTAAGCAGAAGAAGTTTCATGTCGAAAAAGCACTTTTTTTTCCCTCTAGATTTTAAAACTTCCAAACGGGTCAATTCAACCCGCAACATAACAGGAGCGTTAAGTCACTTTTAACAACTTTTTTAAAAAAAAGGAGAAGAAAATCAACAACTACAAACTGTAAGCTGCCACTTAATATAACTCTGCAGCATCTTTTTCTCCTTCTCAGCACCACATACCTTCTGCTCTGGTATGATCCGGTGAGCTAGACCGACCCAAAGCTTTGAGAGAATAAAACTAACACGCTATGTGTTCCTCCCTCACTGCTGGCATCACAAATGGATCTGTGGGGACACGTGCACACCCATGAGAGCACCGACTTTAATAGGATGTCATTTACTGCAAATTGTTCCACCCAACTTTCCACAATGTGACATTTTAGAAGGTATGAAACGCTTCTTGCTCCCGTTCTGCTTCGCCACAACAAACAGAACAACACAAACACATTAAAGCCAACGCAATTGAATTGAGCTGGAACATTTAACTGAATATTCATGTACAACATTCTGTGTACAGTCACAATGACGAGCGACAAAGGGCCACATTGACTCTTTACTAAGCCCCGCCCCCCGCCGCTACTTTGCTGCTGTGAGAGCAACCTTGGAGTGCACTCCCACAAAATATAAATATATATATATATATATATATATATATATATATATATATATATATATATATATATATATATCCTGGATGTCAAACTGATTCAGCAGTGACAATAGGTTCAAAAGATAAAAGATACATTCTACACAGTGTTCAAGTGAACATCACCTCACTTGGTGATCGAGACAGAAGTTAAGGAACAACACTGGTCCTGTACTTTATTCACTCTTCCCAGTTAAAGTCTTCTTCCAAATTCTTCTGGTAAAGAGTATTATTTTTGACATTTGATATTCAACCATGACTAGCTAAAGCTTTGATAATCGCAATATGGCACGAGACCCTGAAGTCTCTACACTTTACTACACATTCGCCGGGCTCCGTTTGTTACATTTCATGACAAAGATGATTTCCTAACTCGACTTAAAAATTAGCTTTGCAAGATCAGTTTTTAAAATAATTAATTATTTAAATCTGTAAGAATTGTCAATATTCACACCAAGATTTATGCTTTTTTAAAATCTCAGGGCTGTCATGTCATTTGGTTGATAGCTTAATATACTTAATAAGTGTGCAGTTACTCTTTCAGGTTTTTAGACACATTATTTCAGAGAACACCAACGACACAATAAGCCATATTAGGTATCAAATTAGACCAAATCTACAGCCATTAAGTCCTTTAATAACCAGTAAACAAATAGACGTCATACATCTCCATGTGTCTTTATGTCTTTGCCCATGTTAACAGGCAGCTCAGGAGTGGCCGAGTCTCTTCTCGAGATTCAAGGTCTCTCCATTTATCACGCGGTTCAAATCGATAACGGGCAAAATGATCTTTCGATATATATGTTGACATCATACCAGCAACTTGTTTCAATGTCCACACGTGTAGAACATGCGACAGAAATGAAATAGTTCATATTTATTTTCAAAGCGAACACTGTTTCCGCCCTTTCGCATCTTTCTGTGGACAGAATTACATCATTAGCTGAAACGATGCTTATTTTCTGAAATATTTGCAGGACAGTGTTGTGTAGTGACATTAATAGAGTACAGACATTTCATTATAGACTGTTATTATCATTTACAAATGAAGACTGAATATGAATGATATTTGTAATGGAATGAAAACAAAACTTTCTGGCTTTTATGATAAAAGACACAGGATGCAGAAAGAAGAGCTGGCAGCATTAAAACTGTCTGTGTGGACGCCACAAGCATGAGAGAGCAGTTCGCTTCGGGCATTACACCCTCTGAAAGAGGTTTTTGGAGAAGCTGCATTTTGAGGACAGAACAATGTTTTTGTAGTCTGGACAGAGCTGAAATGGAGAGGAAAAGCAGCATGTGCATATTGAACTGGCTCAATGTGGACTTTCCCCCCGCATTGTGTAAAAAGTCTTTCTCAACGTCGGCAGCAGTTGTGATCTTAAAAGAGTCGAAAATACAGCTCAGCGGGGGTCAAAAGCAGAATGATTTAAAGCTCAGTTCATGTGCTAAATGCACCACAGTGTGACAATGTGTGTCCTAATCAACACCTCGCCTGTCAGAGAAATACAGCAAACTCATAAAAAAGGGGAATGCACATGCTTTTATATTGATCATCACTTGGCTGTCACACGTCTTGTTGGGGATCAGAAGAGTGGCACAAAAAAAAGAAGAAAAAAAAGTCAGCAGCGGAGTATGTCGCAGTTTGCTTCAAGCATGCAAAGATGGAGGGTCAGTATTGTCCTCCATCAAATACGTTCTATTCTGACACAATTAGACGACCATTTTTCTCCTGCTTTCCTCTTCCAGTCGATTATTATGAACCACAAATGGCCATTCCATAAGTTCCTTAAAAAAAAAAAGATGATTTCACTTTTTCGCTGTGTTCAAACATATTTCAATAACGGCAGCTCATATTGTCACAGATCAGCTTCCATTTTCTCCTGCCTAGCCTCCTCCTTCTTCTTCTTTGTCTTCATGAAAATGGTGTCCAACAAAAGGTGCATCACTGCCACCCACTGTATTGGGGTGTGGACCAGATTTATCTATCCCTTTAATAAAAAAAATAAAATATTGCTGTACCTTTCCTGCCCCAAAGGTTAATGGATCTTTTAATTGCATTGCCTCTTCAGCCCGTCTCTCTCAACTATGAATTTCTGGCACTGGCAAATGATATGTTCTACAGTTTCCGCTATATTGCAGTGCTCACATAGTCCTGTTGGGTGTTTATTTTATAGTTGCATGGTTTTGTTCAACCTTGTGTGTCCAATCCTCAGTCTGGTTAATATATTTTCTTCTGCAGTGTTTTCTCTGGTTATCCTCCCTTTGCCAACTTCCTTCTGAAAGGCATAGAGAGGTCTTCCTGTGCCTCCCACGTCCCAACTGCGCTGCTATTCCTTAATAATATTCCTTTTGATTATCGATTTAGTTTCTGCTTTGCTGAATAAAATGGATGTCTTGTTCTGACATTCCAATGCTTGCTTTGCCAATTTGTCTGCCGCTACATTTCCCTTTACCCCTCCATGTACCGGCATCCACATGAATGATGCCAAAATACCCAAATGACTAAGTCGGAACAGTGTTTCCTATATTTCATTGATTAAATCCTGCCTGCTATGAGATGGGCATGATTGTAATGATAAGTGGTGAACTGGAATCTGAACAAACGAAGACCTTACTGATCTGAACCTCCTCCAGCCACTGCAGTGCTGTTAAAATGGCCACGGACTCAACTGTATACACCGACAGATGGTCTGATGTTCTTCGTGTGACCTCATACTGAAAGGATGGAGTGGTGACAGCAAAACCTGTTCCATCTGTATCAGGCTCTTTAGATCTATCTGCGTATGCTGGGGTAAATGATTCCTGCCTACCCAACTGCACTCACTCCCTTCTGTATTACCTCGTCAGCTCTATCACTCTCACCTGCCTCTCTGCTGCACTCACCTAATCAGCTCATTCAGTGCACCTGTTGGTCACACCCACCTCATCAGTTTATTCTGTTCACCTGTTAGCCACACCCACCTCATCAGCGTATTCTGTTCACCTGTTGGTCACACCCACCTCATCAGTTTATTCTGTTCACCTGTTAGCCACACCCACCTCATCAGCTTATTCTGTTCACCTGTTGGTCACACCCACCTCATCAGCGTATTCTGTTCACCTGTTAGCCACACCCACCTCATCAGCGTATTCTGTTCACCTGTTAGCCACACCCACCTCGTCAGCGTATTCTATTCACCTGCTAGCCACACCCACCTCGTCAGTTTATTCTGTTCACCTGTTAGCCACACCCACCTCGTCAGTTTATCCTGTTCACCTGTTAGCCACACCCACCTCATCAGCGTATTCTGTTCACCTGTTAGCCACACCCAACTCATCAGCGTATTCTGTTCACTTGTTAGCCACACCCACCTCATCAGCGTATTCTGTTCACCTGTTAGCCACACCCACCTCGTCAGCGTATTCTATTCACCTGCTAGCCACACCCACCTCGTCAGTTTATTCTGTTCACCTGTTAGCCACACCCACCTCGTCAGTTTATTCTGTTCACCTGTTAGCCACACCCACCTCGTCAGTTTATTCTGTTCACCTGTTAGCCACACCCACCTCATCAGCGTATTCTGTTCACCTGTTAGCCACATCCAACTCATCAGCGTATTCTGTTCACCTGTTAGCCACACCCACCTCATCAGCGTATTCTGTTCACCTGTTAGCCACACCCACCTCATCAGCGTATTCTGTTCACCTGTTAGCCACACCCACCTCATCAGCGTATTCTGTTCACCTGTTAGCCACACCCACCTCATCAGCTCCATCACTCACCTGTCCACTCTGCTGCAGCTATTCTCTCTGGTATTTAAGCCCCGGCTTCTGCCAGACCCTCCAGCAACAGGGGGGATAAAAAGGAGAGATCCTATAGAAGTCAATTCAAATTGGAGGTTCAGTGTAATTATTCAACAAAATAGCCCTACCTTACTATTTGAGTTGACATCTTTCAGAGTCAGATACCTCAGAACTTCTGTATGGCCAGAGACCACTAGAGGATTCTTTCAGGTCTGACGGACAAGGACAATAACCATCAATCAACATTAGTCACACACCGTCCCCCTCATAGGCACACGGGTGGTGGTGGTAATGTCATAGTCAAGCACAGTGATATTCTTTATGGTCGGCTTGGCTGTCAAACTGGGGCTTGTACATGTGTCTCTGGGGCTGTCACGAGCCAAGATACCTGGAGTTCAACTGGAAGGAATCTTGGTTGTATAAAACATCCAAACCTTGAACCATGAACAACATACGTCGAGTTCAAATGTCTAATTGTGTGTGTGTTAAATCCAGCCGGTTGGCACCTTGTTTGGCAGCCTCTGTCAGTTGTGTATGAATGTTGACATGTTTCAAACACTTGAGTGGTGGGACGACTATGAAGAAAATATATAAATGCAAGTCCATGTATCGTTTTCTTCACCTGGAGGCGCTCTGTCAATTTCACCAAGCTGTATTCCATGTGCGCTGCATGGTGGCGCAGTGGCTAGCGTGACTGGTTGTCTGTCTCTATATGAGCCCGGTGATAAACTGGCGACCTGTCTGGGCTGAATGGCCTTCTCACAATGTCAGCTGGGATCGGCTGGATAGGATAAGCGGCACGGATAATGGAACGGTACAAGGAATTTGGCTTTGTGAATACGTAAACCAATATGAACAGAATTTGCTGTGATTATAAAAAAATCTGAAATCATGCTTTTTGCAAGACTACAAGCAACTTTTAAAATGCTCCCCTATAGGTTTCTTCCCATGTGAAAGGTTTTTTTTCTGTTCTATTTTTTTGGGGAGATTTTCCTGATCCAATGTGAGGTCCTGGGACAGGGATGTCGTACATGTACAGATTGTAAATCTGAGGTATTGGGCTATACAAAATAAATTGAATTTGAATCTTGCCTCTATACAAATAGGCGGTATCGTAGAGCTCTGTGAATCCACAGACGGCTCCAATATTATTCTTCCATTTCTGAATCCAAAATGTCCGGAAAACAGGAAAACTCAAATTGTTTCGGAACACAGCGCCACACAAATATCTCCCTTGAGTTGAAATATTACAATTTCATTATCATCGAACCGATATCGCTTTGACACCAAACTAATTTGCAGTTGACGATTATGTATTAGAGGAAGAACTTCCTGCTTTGTCTTAAGTTTAAAAAAAAAAAAAAAAAAACTTGGGCGGAGAGAAAAGTACAGAACCCAATGATGTATAATCAGTATTTAATGATAAAGATGATCAACAACATGTATGTTCTCGGTCGAGGGCGTTCCACGTGTCTGGGATCCACAGACTAAAAGCTAGCCAAAATGCTAATAGAGACTCATGTTCACGTTAAAAAGAACATTAGCGCGCCACACGATGCGTTAAATACTCTTCAGCCAATGGGCTTACGGCTCCCCTATTGGTTAGTTTAGGTAACATGCAAATTCCCTTAACACAGCATGCTACTGGCTAATTGCTTCACAGGGCGGGGCTTCCCTGTTCAGTGCACGCAGAAATAGTTTCCACTTCCGGTGTTGCGCAACAAAATAGTTCCGCCCGGAAGCCTCTAACTATGCCCTCTTTATAATCAATACATTTCATTCATACTTTAATCATCTTACAGTTGTAATGAACATACAGTGACTTGTATGTTTTCCTAATGAATTCTTTATAATATCCCTTAATTATCATATCTTGTATATTAATTTAAACAGACTTTATTTATATACATGTCCAAGTAAAGACACTATTACAACTCTACAATGTGCTTGTTAATGAAGAGCTATACATGGTGTGATACCCCTCCCACTGCCCAGACCGACCTCAGCAGGCAGTTGACCGACATGTGAGGGTCATATGCTTGATGTAGTTTACTTGAGCCCTTAGGCTCTAAAATATTTTTAAAAAATTCTATACACATACATCTGTACACATACATCATCCTTTCCTCACATTCCACGGGAGAAAAGAAAAAGGAAGAAACCTGGAGAGCAACAGAGGAGGGATCCCTCTCTCAGGATGGATTCAATGCATGCAACATCATTTATGAGAGTAGGAGGCGAGTACTACTAATAACGGCAGTAATGGAATAATAATGAACCGGTGGAACCACCTAGGTTTAATCTAAGTAATGAATAGACTGATCATTTTCAAATAAGAATCCTGAACATGAATATTTAACATCTGAAATCGTGCTCGTGAAATAAAAATAACCCTCCCCAGGGACAACATCTCTTCTTCACAGCGAGGAAAGAACAAACTATGAATGTAATTCCAACCTCAAGCAGCTGGTCTAAATGCGTCTTCCAAGACTCTTGTCCATTGTTATCACTGACCAGAGGCAGAGATGGAGAGGAGCCCGACATCTGGGTCTCACAAGGAAAATGTTAATACCCCCTGACTTATCCAACCCCCTTTGGCTGGACGGGGGAATTCACTGCAGACTGACGGTGGCTTATTATTAGTTGGCTCCTAAAATATACAAAAGGAATGAACAAATTGGTTCCAAATGTTTTATTTGTATGATGGATGGATAATCAATAAATCTACAGGTAGTTAAAATTCTAATGGAACAAAAATAATTTCCTTTTGAGAGGCTGAGACCTGGAGACAGCGAGTCTGACTAACACAAAATCCACAGAGCAACTAAACAATCAACAGATTAATTGCACAATCTAAAAACACGTAATTGCGATTGGAAACAAAGATGGGGGAGGAAAAAAAAAAAGTTTTACCCAAGGCCCAAGAAATCTCATCAAGCTTTTAAAAACAGTTTACACTTTCTTTTTTTTTTTTTTACAGAAAAGCAAAAGCAAGATACAAGGAAATGTGAGTTCAAAAACAAGACGTACAAACTAAATTAAACAATGGAATAAATACTACAATACATGAAAAGTCATTAAAATGAAAACAAATAGAAATGCAAAAAGAAAAGCAAATAATAGCAGTAAACGTGTCTTAAGGATGGATTTACGAGATATTCCTGATTGGGCAAGCCTTATCATCTCAGGCTAGTCATTCCAAAGCCAAAGGGCCCTAATGGCAAAGGCATGGTCCCATTTAGTTTTCATATAGAACATCCAGAGCTACATTGCATTGGAACTCATCTCATATCACATTACACTTCACATTGTGGTAAAGGTACTGAACGGGCTGCAACGTAATCCCTCTGGGCAACTTCTCACCATCAATGTACATTCTACTAAAAGATCAGGCAACCTCCTGGTCAGAAAAGTGTAGCCAATGCGGCGGTGCCTTAAACGTTTATCTGCATTGTGTCTGACTAAATCATGGAAAGAGTCCTACAGAGAAATCAAACCCTTTTCTTTACATTTCGCTTCACTGCCGATGTCTTGTTTTAATATTTAGCTGATTGTGGAGCAATTTTCTTGAGTGAGACTTAGCAGAAGAGATCAAGTGAAAGTTACTATTGTTTTCCAGATCTTTTACGAGTGAAGTTCATGAGTAATACTGAACGCTACACGCAATACAATACTTTAACTTCTATCAGGCAGACCTGACTGTGGCGGCACGCTCGGAAAGGGTCCAGAACTCCTGAGCAACTGACCCCGAGTCAGCCACCTGGTGAGGACGGTTATGAGGTGGGACAGAAACAAATCTCCAGGAACAAAGAAAAATCCTCACAAACATCAGAAGAACAGAACATTCATTAAACATTGATTGCTGTGTTTTCTTCTGAAAATTATGCAACACTGAGCCACAAAAGAACGGAAATCTGAAAATGAGACTGAATTATTTTGGGATGTTAAATAATTGAGAGAACGCCGACATGATACAAGTTTATTCTAGTTTATTATTTACAGGGAGTGAACTACTAGCCTCAATGAATCCACAACAGATCTGTCAGGAGCTGTACTGGATGCACTTGGAGTTATAGCTTCATAATGTATGTGACTCAAAGTACTAATTAATTACTATTTAACACCTGTCTTTAAGACAGTTTTAAACATAAAACACGCACAAACAAAGTATCATTTGCTTTCTTGGTTTGGACCAAACTAGATATAGATTATTCATTTTGAGTTGTTTGAAGCTGATTTAAAAATTCATCTGGTATTTGTTAAAGCAACAAGCCCAACTCTGCAAAAAGTGCTGCTTCATGACCAAAATAGTTTGGGGTGAACTCTCAGATTTTATAATGACGGCGTGCTCAGATAATTGAGATTTTAGAGTACAAGCAAATGATTTAGAAATCAGTATGATACGTTGGTATAATTAACACTTTAGTAATCATAATGATGAAGACTGATTTAACCTTAATAAAAAAAAAAATTAAAAAGAAAGTGTCGTCCTACTCAAGATAACCTCATCCTGTATGATCCTCAAACTGCTGTCAAAGACCAAATTATTTGGATGATGACATATTAGCCTGAATTGGTGTAAATGCGCCCTTGGCCAGCCATTTACAGCATATCTGTTAAAGTAAGTGTTAAGTTAAAAACAACCTTGGGCGGAGAGAGTACAGAATCCAATGATGGATTTAATAACAAAAGTGATGAACCGCTAAAATGTTTCACGGCCGGGGGCGCTCACGTGGCTATGAGTCCACAGAAATAAGAGCAACTGGTTTGCTAAAAGTGTACGGGGTCAGATCATTCTCAATAATTGCAAATGCACACAGAGAGACTCACAAATGCAAACACAGATTCACAAATGCGCACACAACAATTTACAAATATGTTCGATTTACAAATGCACACAGAACGATTCACAAATACATTCCAATGCACACATAAATAAATTACGATTTATATAAATGTAAAATTAATTTCTATGCGGATTCTTCTATTTGTTTGTGGATTTGTATATCGCACTGCATTTTTTTGTGTGGATTGCTTCACGTGTGTGTGTGTGTGTGGGGGGGGGGGGGGAGATTTATGAGACTCCCCTGCATTTTTTTTCAACGTGGACCTATCTGTAGCAATCAGATGTCGCCCTCATTTTGTAGCAATCAGATGTCGCCGTCATTTTCAACCAATCACATGAACGCATCTCCCCCCACGAGGCTGCCAGCATTACGGTTGTGCAATTTGCGGAGGGATACACAATTAATGTACCCCCACCCCTTGTTGTAAGTCATTGAAACTTTGGTTTAATTTTGTAAAAAATCTTGCCCACAGTCGTCGTTCAGACGTAGTCGGGACATTTAGAGCTGTGTGAGGGTGATATGAACCCAAACACGAGGGCGTTAGATGTTCCAACGTTTGGGATGTCCACAACAAGTATAAAGCACAAATAGTGGTTATTTCTTCCATGGTGGATGGCGGAAATGATAAGTAAAGCCACGGAGATAAGCCACGCCCCCTCGAAGGCGCGAATGAAGGGAATGACGCCCATGTGATTGGTTTCCGAAGTAAACATTCCTACTCCGAAATAGTTCCCCTACTTCCGCTAGCTTTTCTACTTCCGGTGACGCAACAAAATAGTTCCTCCTGAGAAACAGCTATTTTTACGATCTTCGCGTCCAAACCTCCATTTTGACTATTGTCAATAATTTTTATTTAACTGGAAACCATCAATTCGGCTTATTTTTGTTTGACGGAGCTCTCAGACAGGGAAACTCGCTTGGTGAAAGCCGTCATTTCTTAACACTGTGGAAGAAAAAACATAATCGTAATTGTCAGTGTGGTTCTAATCATCACAGGTAAAACAAAATCTTAATCTTGATCTGTGTATCCTGCTCCCCTCTGCACTCTCCTTCCCTGTGCGCTCCTCGATTTGCCTCGGATAACAGAACAACAGGTTCAAACACTTAATCTCTATCATTATGTGTCACGCGGCAGGAACTGTCGAGGAGGACTCGGACGCAGAGTGGAGGTTTAACTAACAGTATATTTATTTCTTAACAAAAAATCACAGGGAAAAAATCCTGGAAACGACTAACAAAAAATCACAGGGAAAAAAACCTGGAAACGACTAACAAAAAATCACAAGGAAAAAACCTGGAAACGACTAACAAAAAATCACAGGGAAAAAACCTGGAAACGACTAGCTCCTCCGAAGAGGGATGAACAGGAACAAAATAATTCTCTAACACTAGGTTCCTAGACTTGACTATGACAAGGCGTGTGTGCAGGACGAAGGATCAGACACACTGGCACAGGACAAGGGGAGACACAGACTATAAGGACACATGAGGGAAGTGGGGAAACAGATGGACACAATCAGGAATCAGGGAAGACAATCAGACTGGTGACACAAGAGGAAGGGCACGGAACCTGAAACGAAAGGAGAGTTAATTTCCAAAATAAAACAGGAAGTCACAAAACAAACATGGAGACAGGACAAAAACCCAACTTGATATACAGGTGTGACAATTATGATCATAGAGCAATTCACTGTCTAGATTTTGCTCATCTATTTCTACCTCAGGAGTTACCAGTGGCATTGTCAATGCGGTGGTTATGAGCCTGGTAATTAAAGTCCTGAGGCAGGGGATGCCACAACATCTATAGAGCACCAACGTCGCTGTCATAATGGCCACTGTAGTAATGAGCGACAGAAATAACTTAAGTATTTTCCAAAACAATTTCTAACGTGTCTTCTTTTAATTCTTCACTAAGTGAGGTGAGTCCTGCTAATGCTCTGGTCACTGAACCATCAGGGGCAGTGTTGTTGGGGATGAATGCAACATAATGAACCAAACATTTAGCAAACCCCACCTTTTTCCACCAGAAGCTGACTTTGAAACCTTCTGTAGACAACATCTCAAGAAGACTTGTCTAGTCTTGTATCATTTTGTGGGAGGATTCTCATGGTCCAATTCCTTTTTTTTTTATCTCTGGTTTTATTGGGTATTGAGATGTCCGGGTGGCATTCCTCCTTAAATAGAATGCGTATGCCTGGGCGCATATCCAACATTTTTTAATTGAGCATCTTTTCCATTTTTGAGAACGTTCGGCAGATTAGTTTTTTTGTTTACCTGTTCTTTGATTTGGGCCTCCGATGTCAACTTCTTTTAGATAAGCTATCTTTTTGCATAATGGTAGGCCTTTGAAAGCAATGACATTTTGTGGGCCCTGTAGACCAATCAACCCACGATTAGCCCGTCGGCTTTGTTACCCGTTACTGTTCCCTGAGGTTCGACGGAAATGTCTGCACCTGTATCTACTCTGTATGTGTCTCCTTTTTAACATCTGCATAACAATTTTCAATAGAATATCGCGCTTCCTCGTGCGTCACAAATACCGCGGGGTTGGTGTCATTCCAAGTTTCGTTTCAGTTGTCAAAGTTTGTTTTAGGGTTATACGGTTAACCATCCCAAAGATCGGGTTCACTAGCTGTGCCGATAGTTAGGTGTCTATCGTAACCACCTGAGAGGACAATATCTCCCAGAACAAAGGTTTCGGTGGGTTGAATACTCTTCAGCCACTGGGCTTATGGCCTCTCTATTGGTTAGTTCCGGTAGCATGCAAATACCCTCTAACAGAGCATGCTAATGGCTAATCGCTTCACAGGGGCGATTCCTCTTATTATTTTAACAGACATTCTTTATACACATGTGGAAGTTCAATTCAGTTTATTTTGTATAGCCCAATATCACAAATTACAAATTAGCCTCAGAGGGCTTTACAATCTGTACACATACGACATCCCTGTCCCAGGACCTCACATCGGATCAGGGAAAACTCCCCAAAAATAACCTTTGACAGGGAAAAAGTAAGTAGAAAGGAAGTAGGAAGTAAAGATAGAAACTATAACTCTACATAAGTCATAAGGTCTTCTACAGGTTTTTCATATCATTGAATTTATTCGCATCCAATAATTGAAAACATCCATTTTTAATAGACTGTAGTCCGACACCAAATCTGTTTCCATTGACTACCAGAAAACTGTTCAGTTCAAGGCTCAGACTAGGTGTAAAGTGATCATTAATGTTCACTGTGCGTATGACAGCTGACATTCTTTACAAAAGAGAGAAAATAAAACGTCAGCTGATCAGCTTTACAAGACGGGAACTACGCAGAACACTTTCTGCCTCACGGCACGTGGCTCCGGCTGCAGGGGCTTTTATTAGTACACATTTCCCAGAGCGAGCAATGACCTTGATGCCCGCGGTTACAGGGCGAACATGCTCAGCGCAGCGCTTCAGAGTGGCCACAGAGGAACCAGAAAGAGGCTCATGGAAAACCGTAGCAAAAATCCAGACTTAAGGCCTCGCCTGCACCACATCAACCACTCTTGTTTAAGGGCGACTGTGGCTCAGTGGTGAGCAGGATCGGCGGTTCGGTCTCCGGGTCTAGCACATGTTGATGTGTCCTCGGGCAAGACACTTAACCCCAAAATTGCTCCCGTACCTGTGCCTACGGTTTATGAATGTTAGTGTCTGCTGATGTGCAGGTGGTACCTTAGCCCCTCCCATCAGTGTATGATGGGAGGGGCTAAGGTACCTCTACAAGTACAGGTCCATTTAGAGGTGAGGGTAGAAAACAGAATGGAACTGTACACCTTCCCTGTGTGAAGAGGGAAAAGATGTATTCAAAAAGTATGTGGATGATTAAAAAAAAAAATCATTTGTAGGCCGGTGACTTTAGGGTCTGAATGAGTGTAAAAGCCTGTCCACACAAGATGCATATGCCATGTATCTTACAGAACGCATAAACATTTACAATAGTGAATGTGTAACGGCATAATATTTCCTCTATTCTTTATACCAGGGCTGTACAGAATAACATTTTTGAAGCTTAAGAAATATTTCAAGGATATTCGAAGCTCAGACTTGTCGTCCATTTTATACTTATATTAGACTTTACTTTGTGATGAGACGTGTACAAAAGTCGGACGTCAAGGTTTTTTTGCATTTTCACTGAAACAAACGGCTACAAAATGTGCAAAGATCACATGAAATAGCCCATAAACAAAATAGCTCATATGAAGGCATATAATCAAATAACAAATATACAGACTGTAGTCTGTCAGCATATGAAACCAGAGACCTAGCTTCAGTGTGATTCAGCTCCACACACACACACACACACACTCAACACACAATGCTATCCATCTGAGGATAACATTGATGCATAACGAATAACGAGAGAGTACTATTTCTCATTTTAAGAGCTTTTGGGGATTTCTGGGGTTATGCATACATATCTAAAAGGTGTCCTCAGTAGAGTGCAGATCTCCCAGGTGTGTTACACCCCACAACTGGCCAAACACCAATGGGTTGTAAGGTGCCCCTAAAACACAAACTCAAAAATAAGTGGTGATGTATGCAGGCAATCGGCACAAAGTTCTCATATGACACGACATACATTTTATTTATGTATATTTTTCTGCAAGTTAGTAAGTCCCGAAGCTTACTGAGCAGCGGCAATGTACTAGTACCTTATTTAGCCGTTAGCGGTTGAACAATCACACCTTCCAAAACAATGCAAGTGAGCTGTGTACCAGAGGTACGCCACATTGTGTGAACTGGTACCTGGTTTAAGAGTATTCAATTCAGTTCATTTTGTATTGCCAACATCACAAATGTGCCTCAGAGGGCTTCGCAATCTGTACATTTACGACATCCTGGAAGCATTTGAAGCATTTGGGTCAACCAGTCACAGAACTAACATGCACACAATTCACACTCTTATTGCAAATCATTTAGTGTCTCCAATTGACTTGACCTGCATGAGTTTGGAGAGAGACACAGGAAGACATGCAAAGGGTGTGGACATCGGACTTGTTATGGGCTGCTAGTCCCTGATCCACACTGCTGCCCCACAATAACAATTATAAATCAGTAATATGAAGGATAAATAATTGATTTGCCCTCTGTAAAGCTTATGGCACATGATCCATAACAGCTGACCCCAATTTGTCTAACCAGTCTACCATAACATTTATCTTTTTTAGTGTTTTAGCATGTTTATTAAGTGAGTGGGTTTTTTAATTTTGATTCATCTACAAAAAGGTCTATGATCAATAACAGATAATTCAAATTGAATGCATAAATATGTTTGGTAATTACCGACTATATTGTTATAGTGACTACTACGTACCAGGTAAATCTGTTTGTCGTTATAGAACAAGGCTGTGCATGAGAAGCAGAACAACATGAACCTTTGGCTAAGAGGCAGATATCACCACCAGGATATCTGGTGTAGGTCATGTGACCACACAAAAATCCCCTGGAGTCAGATAAAATGATATCAGCTCCAGAAATGCCATCGCAAAACGAAAACTACTGAGGTGAAAGGCATGAAAAACTGCAATGGTGACCTGTCTCTCAGCGGTCAGTGAAGAGTGGGAGCTCGAATATGAACAGAAAACATGTGATGGTGGAGAGGATGTGCGGCTCCACAGGGCCGAGGCGGTGGAATGATGAATATGCTCAAAGTTCACTGCAACAATTAAAGAGAAGGTGATGCAGAGGACTTGAAAGGTCACATATCAGGGCACTGAGGCTGTCGGAGTCGAGGGCTCGGAGAGGCACGCAGGCTTGGCCTTATCACCGTGTGCAACATCCTACGAACCTGCAGCAGCTCACATCTCAATTCATATACTCAAGTCAGATTCCAGTTACTCTTGTTTTTTCTTCCATTTGCTGCTTCCCTCAAAGAGAAATGACTACAGCGCTGACAGACAGCTTTGCTTTAAATAACATTTTGCTTGGAGGGCAACTTGCATCGAAATTAATGGCCACTATTTTTGCGTACAGTTCTTACAATACATTTATGGTATACACATACATAGTTGCTATGTCCCTACTCCATACTAATTGTAAACGGCACGCTACATACTTCTAGTTTTAATATACAACACTGACCCATTGAAATTGAAACTTCTGGTAATTGTTGTTGGTGTTGCTTGCTTTGTTCTCTCTGTGCGATCAGCTGATCCACGCAGCTGGTGTCATGATTGACGGCGCAGGACAATGACAGCGGGTAAACAAAAGAGTGAGCATGTGTGAGAAATGATTGGCAGACGGATGAGGAATAAATGGCGGGCTTGAGGGGTATGGTCTTCTTGTCTGAACTTGGACTATAGCTCCATTTGTATAAAACATGTTGTGCACACAATCATTTAAATCCGGCACCTTCCCGCAGGTTTGAGGTGTGGATTGTTTGAAACAATCAGGAAATATTGTTTCATTCTTTTGATTCAGATCTTTTTTTTTTTTTCCCTCACTGATGTCGATCCTTCTCTTCATTCACTCTCTAGCCACCACTGCCATCTCTCTCCCATTGAGCTGGAGAGGAGGGACCCCTTTTTAAATCATGTGTCAACAAACCGCAACCGACAATGTGACTGCATAACCGACCTTTTTAAACTCGGGTCATGCAACCTTCAGAGAACCCAGGATTTTTTTTCGAAACGTAAACATTTCCCTCCTAGATTTATGAAAATCAATTTGTACAAAATGAGTTTCAAAACTATCAGTGAGCTGACTTTGGGGGGGATGTTGGAGTGCTGCTGGTTGCTTGACACTTTACATGATTTCAACAAGACCGTTTTAGAAAACATCCATTTGTCATTGAGCAGCAAGGCAGTGGCCCACGGACACTGGATCTGATGACATAACATCATAACATGCGAGCAGCAACCAGTCAGTGCTGATATGAGCTGGCAACAGCTATCCGCTTAAAATGCAAAGTAGCTTCACCCTGACGCGGGCTCTAATGTTAACAAATGAGCTGCCAGCTATCGCAGACACACTGGGCCTGAAACGCAGTAGGCAAACACATGAATCATAATCAATCAATCCGCCAATCAATCATCGATCCGGCCATAGCACAGACGCCTCCGCCATAAGCTGGTTAGAGCCGGGCTGCTGTGGCGTCCGGGGGGAGGCGGGCTTGTAAATGACACAGTGGTAAATCAGTCCCACTGGGACGCCGGCGGAGTGGGCCGTGCATTCGCCCAGCAGGAATAATAAGCCTACAGTCGGAGTGTAGCAGTCCCTCGGCACAGTCATGGAGAGCTGTCTGGAGCACAGTCGCCACAATTACTCCACCTGTCGTCGTCCTTCAAAGCTCTGTGTGTCTAATAGCCTCTGTCATGTATGCAGACTACTTCTACTTATTATTTGGATAGATAATTACAGGGGCTGGGAAAGAGCACGTAAGTATTTTCTGGGTGGTCACGCATGCCTATGCATGATGATAATCAGACTGGTGTCACAATCAATGCACCAACCAAGATTAACAATTTGTGACATCTGTTGTTTGATCAGTTACTTTTGATCCACCATGTGCAAATAGAAGAAAGCAGCCTCAGAGTGATGTGAGGCAGCCTTTTATAGGGGGGGGAGGAAAAAAAAGGCAACAGACTGTGTGATTGATCTTCACCAATAATCTACCTAATTCTCAATTCTCTTCACTGGGCCAGGTGAGATGAGTGTGGCTTATTTCAGCAGTTTCATGGGGATGCATTGTCAAAATGCCAGGCAGCAACAGGTGGCTAATATAATCTACCCGACAGTAAATAATATTTGAGAGGAGAGTTTGTGTGTCTAGGGTCCATCTCTTTCTCTCCGTCTTATTGTCTCCATCTACATGTACAAACACGTGCAGTGGTTTGTATCCAAATTATTGCTTCCTTTGTTGCCCTGGCAACAATGTGGTCCTTGAATCTGAAAAGTGGTGCATGATATGTGATATTTCTTCTATCCAGGTGGTCACCAACACACACAGCGCCCAGTCATTTGATATGCAGGGTGGTACAGTCAACGTGAAACTAAGGAAAAGCTGAAACTAAGACGTATTGGTCCAAAGGATGAAAACATAGTTGTACAATTACTTTTAGGGGTTAAAAATTCATAATGCATTGGAAAAAGGTGGCATTCTGAGCTCACTGTTAACATAGAAATGATCATTTGAACACAGTGGAGTCTTAACCAACCATCCCAATAAAGACAACTGGTACCAGCCCATCACAAGCAGAGTAGAGTGGGACATGGCTTTGCCTTAGAATGAAGAATAATGGGAGGGCCCAATAACCCTGTGTAATAAATAAATAAATACAAAAGTTAAACTCTTAAGTTACATATGTTCACTAAAACTGCAGTGTCGGATCAGTTCAAACAACTGCAGTGTTCACTCACTTACAGATTTCCAATGAAGGGTGTGTTGGTCCGGTTAAGACTTCTCTGAAAAGGCTGCTCTTGTGGGAAAGATTCTTGCTTGCTCCCGAGAGCATGAATAACAGCATTAAACATCCTTCATGATGGCAGACACAAACGATTACCTGGTCAAGTGAGGAGCGATCAGATAAAGGAATTGAAATGTATCCAGAGAAAGGAATGGAGGAAACCACTGGCCAAGGAGTCATTCTTTACGGCCAAAAAATAGTACGGGACATAACCCACTATTCATTCAGAAGTTCTCCTCCATACCAGCCCTCTCTTGCATCTCAGTGAATGAGCTTGTGGATGCCTTCAATTCTAAAGTAAAACATGTTATTGATGCCATTGCACCCACTAAAATGAAGGTTGTCTCGGGTAAAAAGAGATCCTCTTGGAGAAATGCCACGGTGTTCAGAATAGAGAAAAGAGTGTCGCTAAGTGCAGGTGATGAAAAAACAGTTCACTGTGGTATCTATAAAGAGACTTCACAATTATAATTTTGAACAAGGCAGTCCTTCTCTGACATCCTAACCATTCGACACGGTCAACCATGACATACTACTAGACAGACTAAAAGTCTGGATAGAACTCTCTGGCGCAGTTCAAGGACTGACAATACTTTGTGTCTTTAGCTAATTACGCATCAGAGCTGACTAGGATGACACATGGTGTTCCCCAAGGTTCAATACTGGGGCCTCTTCTGTTCAACATCTACATGCTTCCACTGGCTCAGATTATGAAAAACACACAAATCTACATAACTATATCACCAGGGGACTATAATCACATACAATGGCTGGCTAAATGCATTGAAGAAATCAACAACTGGATGTGCCAGAATTTTCTTCAATTAAATAAAGATAAAACAGAAGTAATTGTTTTTGGTCCCAAGGACGATTGATTGAAAGTCAGCGCTCAGCTTCAATCGCTGAAGTTAAAAACCACAAACCAAGCCAGAAATCTAGGTGTAGTTATGGATTCAGACCTTAATCTGAACAGTCATATCAAGACGATTACAAAATCAGCCTACTGCCACCTGAAGAATATATCAAGGATTAGAGGATTTATGTCTCAACAGGATTTGGAGAAACTTGTCCATGCATTTATCTTCAGTAGACTTGACTACTGTAATGGTGTGTTCACAGGTCTCTGTAAAAAGTCAATCGGAAAGCTGCAGCTGATTCAGATCGCTGCAGCTCGAGTCCTAACTAAGAACAGGAAAGTGGATCACTTCAGTTATGAGGTCTTTGCACTAGCTTCCTGGCCAACTAAGAATTGACTTTAAAATCCTGCTGCTGCTTTATAAAGCATTGAATGGTTTAGGGCCTAAATACATTTGTGATCTGCTGCTACCTTATGAACCATCCCCACCCCTCAGGTCGTCTGGGACTGGTCTACATTCTGTTCCAAGAGTCAGAACTAAACATGGTGAAGCATGTCTGCTGAGACCCTCAACTCCTTTTTAAATCCAGATTGAAGACTTTCCTGTTTGCTGTTGCCTTTAATTGAACAAGATTCAAGGATATATATCAATGTCTGCATCTCACTACTGCATTTTATTTCTTTAACTTCATTGCAACTTTTATTCTATTTCTTGCTTTTTGACTGTTTTAAAGGTTTTAATCAATCAAACTTATTTCAGACTCAAGGTCCAGATAGTACTGGATGTTTTTAAATCTTTTTTCGCATTATGTTTTGATGCTTTTAATGTTTTTACGTGAAGCATTTTGAATTGCCTTGTTGAAATGTGCTATACAAATACACTTGCCTTGTCTTAACGCAGTAATACCACAAATTGTCATTTTGACAAACTAATGACGACATGTTTTGTGTGAACTTTAGAGATGCTGGTACCTGTTTTTTGTTCTCTTTAGATAGCTAGCTCTAGCTAAGCTAACCGGTAGCTTAATAAGGCTTGCCATTATGCTGACAAATTAAATAAATGTTCTCATCTAACTCTTGGCAAGACATTTTTTTTTTTTTATTGACACAAAACCCTGACTTTGGCCAAGTAGCAACCTCAAACCATTCGTTAAATATTCTGTAAAAATAATAAATGAATACAAATAAATGAGCTTAAAGGGAAAAGGCTGCTACTCTGTGACTATGCGTTGACATACCTTGGTGACCATGAATGCAGGCCTCAAGATGGGGAATGATAGTACTGTACCCAGCAGGTAAATGGTGGCAGGAGGGGCCCTCACCATGAACCACCATTCACAGTCAGCCGCAGCTTGATTTGAGCAAAGTATGCCATTTACTGCAAAGGCAGGGGACATAAGTGTCCTGTTAAGTCCAGTGCTTAAAGTTGGTTGTCAAAGTTAAAGTGCACATGTCAGAACTGCCAGTACTATTATTTTTCCCTTTGTCTACCTTTTTGAACAGGTGGACCCTGGAGTGGATAGCAGCCTGGAGCAGTCAGATTTTTCAACTGTTGTGTCCGCCATGCGTCATTGGAGGGGGGTGCGGTCAAGGTACCAGGGTGATGATACAGGGAGTTCTGGGGTGGTTATTGAATAAATTTATTGTGAATTCTATATTGCCTTTTTAGGTACAGACTCGCTGAATTGCATTCTGATGCAGGGAATGGATCTAAATATTCAAGGAGAGCTTTCCATGGGGGTGCATTAAACGCTTATCTTGCTGATAACATCCATGCCTTGAAAGGGATGAACTGCTGCTATCAAAAAAATTTGGCAAATATCCCACACAGATTTGCAGCAGTTTTGTCTTCACTCATGAAAATCAAACTTGGATGTATTCATGAATGACAAACCTTGGAGCTCATGGACATTTTAAAGAAATGCTCGCAGATGAAAACAGGAGAGAGGGTGTTCTCTCCCATCTGCAGGACTGACAGGGTTGGATAAATGGGCCAGTTAACCACTATCTGCATTGACTGACAGCTTTAAGTGAACAGAACCAAGTCAATATATCTCATAATTGGCAATTGTTGAAAGGAAGATCTGTGTGTGTTTGCGTGTGTGATGGAAGAATGGCTAAAATGGTGGAGTGGAGGTGCCGAAGATCCCATCCTCGTCCTTGTCTTTATGTCTTGTCAATTCCTGGCGAGAAGCCATTCCTCATTTAATCTTTTTCATCATCTCCCTTGACCTTTCTGTTGGGTTGCCTTCCTCAGCACCACATTGCCCCAAGAATGCTGCCAACTCTGGCTCAAACTCAAGATTGAGCCCCCCTCTCCAACTACACCTACAGAAGTGTCAGATGTTGTAACTGTCAGACCCAGGCAGCTCTCTGCGTGCCATCCACTTTTTAATTGAAATGACTCAGTGGCTTCAATCCTGTCCTTGAATTCTCTAACCTGACATCTGCGTGGTCATTACCGCATCAGCGACTGTTGACCTGCTGTTCAGCTGTTCAGTGGCTACTTCTGCAGGTCACTGAACGGGACAGATCAGATCATAATAATTCAAGAAATTATAATACTGTTGTGAAAAAAATAGTTGACTGTGCTTGTTTGTCATACAGACTTGATGGAACTCATAGAAACGATATAGGTGGGCCAGCACTAGTCGTTCAACAGTTATTCAATAAATCAGTATTGTCCCTGGAGGTTCTATAATTAGAGTAGCACTGGAAGTGGATGTGTTTTCATTGATGGGCTTATCATCATTATGTCAACTACTGGCTCTAGTTTCATGCAGGTTTACATGATTCTATATAACTAATAATATAATTTAATTATCCATGGTGTCATCAGTGATAACATGTTGGCTTGAATCATATACTAATTGTTATAAGGTTGAATACAAATGAAAAAAGATTTAAAGCCTTCTGTTTCACATTTGACTGGTGTCACGACCTGGCTCAAAGGCAACAACAACACAAGTCAAACCAACGAAAGTGGTTCTCAGTACAGTGCATGTATGGGTGTGTGGCAGGATGCACCAAGATACAAAACAAAAGATGAGGCAGCAATGGTGTCAATGTCAGCGACAATGTCCTCCCCGAGCGAGAGCGAGCTAAATGCAAAGAGCCTTTTTATGGCCAGGCCACTCTGGCTTACGACACGCCAATCAGCACCTGTAACAGAACTGACACCTAGGGCATGGGAGGTGGGTTGTCACACTGGACTCTAAATAATACACATTAAAAATAATAATTCCGGCGTGATTATAAATCACACTGCATTTCTTGGCAAGACCAGCTCTGCATAACTGGTGGAGGCAGAGAAGACTGGTTAAGGTTGTCCTCGAAGAGTTAGGTAAGGAGCCAGGACACAGCCAGGTCCAATGGAACGCACAAAGACTCCGGGGAAGAAGTAGAGTTAGTAATTTGCAATGAAGAGATGTAACTTCGTCCATAAGGAGAGAGAGAGAGAGAGAAGAGGAGCTCAGTATATCTTAAAACGTCCCCCAGCAGCCTATAGGCCTATAGCAGTATATTTAAGGGCTGGAACAGGGCAAACCTGAGCCAGCCCTAACTATAAGCGCCATCAAAGAGGAACGTTTTAAGTCTACTCTTAAATGTGGTGACTGTCTGCACCTCCCGGACTGAAAGTGGAAGCTGGTTCCATAAAAGAGGAGTTTGATAACTGAAGGCTCTTGCTCCCATCCTACTTTTTAGGACTCTAGGAACCACAAGTAGCCCCGCATTTAGTGAACGTAGCTCTCTAGTGGGGCAATATGGAACTACAAGCTCCTTAAGATATGATGGGGGTGATATTGGGAGTTTTCCGTGATCCGATGTGAGGTCCTGGGACAGGGATGTTGTATGTGTACAGATTGTAAAGGCCTCTGAGGCAAATTTGTGATTTTGGCTGTACAAAATAAACTGAATTGAATGGTGCCTGGTTTTTGAAAGGTTACGTCGATTAAAAAAAATGCAATCCTTGAGATTTGCTTCACGTACGAGTTAAAGGACAAGTCCGGGTCAAAGATAACGCCGAGATTCTTAACGGTGGTTTTGGATGCCAGGGTAATGCCATCTACAGAAACCACATCACCAGATAATTGATCTCAGTTTTGTCTGAGTTTAACATCAGGAAGTTGCAGGTCATCCAAGTTTTTGTGTCTAAGACATGCTTGAAGTTTAGTGTGCTGGTTGTTTTCTTCTGGCTTGATCGATAGATATAATTGAGTATCATCTGCATAGCAATGAAAGTTTATGAAGTGTTTCCTGAAAATATTGCCTGACTGCCGACAGGAAGAAACTGTTTGTGGCATGAGGTGGCCTCCTGACAGAAGGAAGGGACTCAAACTGTTTTTGTCCAGGGTGAAAGGGGTCGGCTACACACTTTCTTGCTCGCTTCATGGTCCTAACTATCTCAACTCTTTAAGAACAAGTAGATAATATAGTGTATATTCATGTATGTGGAGATGACCATATAGAACTTTTATTGCATTTACACGGTCATGGCCAGGGAACATAATTAACACATCCATGAGTTTCCAACAATGTACCACCCTGTACCACAAGGCTCTGCAAACAGTCTGTGAGACAGTCAATGCTGCTGTGTTTCGTGTTCAATGTACGGCTCGAGAAGGTCTTTAATAAATGATTCCAGATAAGTAGAACAGTGCTGGAGGATCACTGTCACATCATTGCACCAGCCACTGTTGGAGTAGAAACAGATTATAATTACATGCTTCAATGACAGGGCCCTTGTGTCCAATTAAATGACCATGACAAAAACTGATCTTGTCCACTTTTGGCTCTCCACACAGAAGCCATTTCTGTATTACACCCCACCTTCATGCCTGTCCAGGAGAGAGACCGTTACAGAAAGCCTACCTGCATCTCTTATTTCAAATCTTTGTCCAAGGCACTATAAATAATTTTCTAGATATGGGTTATTTAATTAATGTTCAACGAGGTCCAGTTCTAGAAAATGTCCTCATGCTAAGGTCCGGAACATCACAATATCTTACTTGCGCTATGATTTAGTCTCATAATTATTGAAGTAGCGGAGCAGTTCTATCAACGTCTGTATGAAGTCAACAACTGACTGTCAATCAAAAGAAGAAAGTTCAATTGAATAATATCTCAACAATATTTATCAGTTTTCAAATTTAACTGGATGATTTCTAAATAATAGATAAATCTTCTTCTCTCATTTCAATAACTTAATCATTAACAATATTTAGCTTAAAGTACTTAATTTTACAAAAAAGTATTGCACTTAATTGTCTTTGCCCTGTCGCTTTAAATTCAATGAATTCAGGTGTTAAGTGATTTACCTTGAAGCCTAATTGCAGTGGTTGTCTATAAGTGGACAAATGCCCATGTAAAGAATTTACTAAATGTTGTAAGTTGTGCTTCAGAAGTATGTTCGAATGCAGTAAATGGCTGAACGGTATTCATCTCATGCAGACGCATAGTTTGAATTAATTCTACTTTAATTAAGTTGTATATGGCTTGTGCTTGCCCCTTAATCTACAGCTGAGAAAGTAGAGAGATTCTGATTAATAGTATGAAAATAAGAAATCATCAGTGTGAAGAAAAACAGATGGGATGACGGCTGTGAGCGATAACGCCTGTAAGTGAAAAGTAATGAACTTTAAATGAAAAGGAACAGAAATAGAAACAATGAAATATCAGATATTGCTCTTGGGGGGGTAAAAAGTGTTTGAGGGATCAATGCCAGGAACATGTTATGGCCACTACAAAGTTTGTGATTACAGGTTCATGGATGTCACACCGTTTGACGTGTCTCATTAATATTGTACCAGACTGTATGCTATTTCTGTTCAAAGCTGTCTGACTGTGCAGTGAATATCTCGTGGATCCTACCACTACAATTTAAATAAAAAATATATATGCAAGCAGTAACATCATAAATCTGCATTACTCCACATTTTTGGAAATTCAGTAAAAAAAACATGAAGTATGACAGTGCTGGCAGAGTTTTAAAAATATTTAAAAAATGCAGCATGTAGTTATGTGTGTATATTGTGTTCATGCCATATTCTCATTGGTCGGTTGAGTGGTCGCAGCAGGTGTGATAATATGGTCCTACATTTCTGGTAGTTAGAATTTTAATATAGGTCAACTTTGGTCTAAAAAGCTCAAATAAAAATGAAATATCAGGGACCACATTGCGACTATTTCACCCTATAATAATAATAATAATTATACTTTGAATTTATATAGCGCTTTTCTAGACACTCAAAGACGCTTTACATAGGGCATAGACAAACAGAACAAAATCAAATAGAAAGACAAACATAACATTTCTGGTAAAAAGGAAAAAACTGTAGAAGCTATGCTAGTGAGTGATATAGTGGAGGGGATGATTCAGGGGTTAGCAGGTGAAGGCGAGTTGGAAGAGGTGGGTTTTGAGGGCTTGCTTGATTGATGATCGGGTGGGAGCCTGACGGATGTGAATGGGGAGGGCCTTCCAGAGGAGGCCCTGTCACCCCAGGTCCGGCCTATCAATGACTGTCTGCACCAGCCCAAATGACACTCAGTAAAGGGGTATTAAAAGATAACCAAAGCTGGAATCATTTGTCTCTCAGGCCCGTTCTCCGTTAAAAAATACTACATGTTTTAACCTGGCTCCAAACTGGCAATTTTGGGGCGGTCACTAGTGGATGAAATATTTCATCCACTAGTTGATGGGCTGCCATTCAATTTGTAGAAAGATTCCTGGTTCCCAGCCGATGTATCGTGACTTTACTACTGTCTGTCATATGTATGTGACGTAATGAAGGCATAAGCAGTGGATGGCCGTGCACAGGGACACTAGGCTGCAGCATCTGGTCCATGGAGTTGAGGAGCTTTCTTCAACAGGTCATAGTCCAATGCTTCAGCTCTGGACAGAAACCTTCATTCTGCAAGTGAGAGAAGTTCTGTGCATTTACGCATAATGAACAGCAACATAACCTCATTGGTTATGTCCAGAGCTTACATTTTAGTTCTGGTTCCTCTGCCAATCCTCTATTTATAACTACAGTTTTAGTGTTACTGCTTTAATGACCCAGGGCATTTACTGCAGTGGCATACTATACGTGCACAGACATGTTTACAATTACTGAAAGCGGCCTCTAACACTCTACATCAATATACCTCATTTAAAAAAGCCTACAAGTACTAGACGGCAGTGAAATGTCCATAGGGGTGAAGGTCTCTAAATCAGTTAAAATAATTCATTCTGTTGGGTGTCGGGTGGATGATTTATGTGCAGTTTTAAATGTGATGGCGCTAATACCTGTTCTTCTAAATTAATATAATGATTCTTAAGAGGAGGCCCCGGGGAAGACCCAGGACACGCTGCAGGGATTATATCTCCCAGCTGGCCTGGGAACGCCTCGGGATCCCTCGGAATGAACTAGAAAGTGCTGCGGGTGAGAAGGAAGCCTGGGTCGGCCTCCTGGGTCTGCTGCCACCGCAGATGAAAATGGATGGATTCTTACAATAGTTGTTCTCTTATTCTGAAAACTAAAATAACTGACAATAGAATGAAGGAAGTGAAATAAAAGGCATATGCCTCTTAAGCCCTTTTTATCTTGTGTTTAATTGTATTTTTTACAAACTATGCTCATTTACAGGAACTCCAACCTTTGAACTTCAAAGATTATGACTCTTATTTCTATACTTTCCCACTTTTAACTTGTTTTTCAAAAACTATTTACATCGTCATGTTGAAATTAATTTTTGTAGGCAGGGTTACACGTGCGATTTCCACACATTATGTGCACATTATTGTGTTGCTAAAATAGCCTTTACTCTTCTGGCTTTCAGCCGACTTTGGAACCTGCCTGTGTTCAGACAGAAGATCCACGTGAGGTCCAACACTGATGTTGTTTTTAATATGTTCTGGCTCACATTCATGTTTCCATTTTGTCCAAAAGGTTTTGGATGGCATTGAGGTCAGATCAGCCAAGATGTCCAACAGCCAACTAGGGAACCCATTTCTTATTACGCTTGCTTTATGCATAAAGACATTGCCATATTGAAACAGAAGAGGGACAAACACCCGGTTGACATGAAGGCAACATTTTCACTTGTTATGTCAAGTGTCTCAAAGAAGTGTTGATGCGATTCCGGTGTCATTTAAGACACTTTCATTTAGCCACATCACAGATCACACATCGGTGGCTACGTGCACGTTTGGTGGCACTCCAGCTTAGAGGGTCGTTGTATAAACTGTTTGGTAACAAAAAACATCAAAACTCTACAAAAAAAAGGTATCTGCAGACGGTATGGATGCAGGAATACTGACAGTAGGTCAAACAGGGAACCAAAAAAAGACAAGACAATGATGGCCGGAACACTGCAGCAGTCTGGAAACTAGACCACAAACTGGTTTCCTCCCACAAGCCAAAGACTCGCCTATAGGTGTGAATGGTTATCTGTCTCTATAAGACCTTGTGATCGACTGGTGACCTGTCCAGGTTGTACCTGGAGAGGATTCAGCACCCTGCGATGCGACCCTGCAGTGGCTAAGTGAGTAATGGAAACGGAGAATGGATTGGCGATAACAGGAGCAAGTAAAAGAGACTCTGCGGCTCAGGAGGCAGAAGACAACGGAGCAGGCATCACCATGACAATGTGAAGCATGACCAGATGATGCCCATATGCCAGAGAGGTATCAGATATCACAGACAGATCCTTGGATAAAACAGAAGACGGAAAAAAAATGCTTCTTCATATCTAGTCCTATGTAGCCTTTTTGGGGATAGTCAAAGCTCTGGATTCAGATCTGACTCCTGGTAGCCAGAGTGATGAGGGTGGTTGTGGAAAATGAGAGCCTAGTGAATGAGTGATTTCTGGCCAGTTAAGTCACAATCCCATTGTTCAGCATATTTTGTGATGTGAACTCTGTATTGTGAGCTGCATGCTGTAAGATTTCTACAGGTCTGGGTCCTAAGATCAGCCGGCTGTTTGCCTTGATTTGGATGAAAACACACTGAGGGAATGCCTTACCAATGCCTTACCGTACCTTATGTTTAGGGGGTGGGGACTGTGAAGCTGTTAAAGTGGTTGCTGTTGTCTAGGTGTTCTAACAAAGAAGGTCTGTAATCTAACGAGCTCTCTGATTCTCCAAAAGATGTCTGATTGCTCATCCTAAATCTTCTTGTGTTGATTTAAAAACACAATGAGAGACATGCTGCTACAGTCAATTTGCTGTCTGCTTCCTTGGCTGAACTATTTTTGTAAAAAAAGTAAAAAATCACAGATATTGAAAACAAACAAAGATGAATGTCCATACATAAAAAAAAAAAAAAGTAAATATAAATGCAAAGCAACTTTTAATTACGACAAAATATGAATTGCCAAGTGGTCACAGTTCATATACAAACACAACAAAATAAACTGATCCATGTTTTTCTGAGCATTGGAATCACTTCCAAATGGTCCTCCTAAATCCAGAGCAGGTTGGGTGATGGATGGGACAAACACACACAGGACTCTCACCCAGGAAACCTGTAAACATGTCCAAACAAGTCATTGACTAATTGTATTATTGCTTAACTTCTGAACTTTACTAGCAGCAGCAGTATCCAGAATAGTTATTCTTCATAACACACATAGGCCTACAGATTTAATCCCAAACCAAAACATTATGCTAAAACTAATCAAGATGTTTTGCGTATGTAAACCTAAAAACTATGTGAAAGTCCAACTCTAAAGCTCAAGGTGTGTCCAGAGCTCAGGACTGCTGACCAAGTGTAGTAGTTTAATGACTTAGGAGTGAGAATGAGGGATCCATATCTATGACATGATCTATGAATGATCCCCTTCATGCCTAAAATAACATGCTGACTTGTGGTTGTAAACAGGGACCAACAAGAGTCTCTTGCATTAAAGTCTCCACCTCCAATTTAATATAATAATTTGTTGTGGTAAAGGTTACTGTACCTCACTTCTTCCAATCCATCACTCCTCACATTGCCTCACAGACCTGGTTTTTCTATGAGTCACATTTGGAACCTTTTGGTGCTTGTCGTACTAGATTTTCTGAACTAACTGCCTACTGATGAGGAGGGTGGAATAATCTGTGGATCCTTATCGGAGGGGACTGGGTCTCTTGGTAGACTGTGGGCGGGACTGGGCTGGTTTGGTTCTGCCCTTCAGGGAGCTGAGGGCGATCATGTACCAGGATGTCCACAGTGGCCTAGCTGTCAACTCGTATATATCCATTAACTGCCTTTTACATATATAAAGTGACTTTATGACTGAGTTGAGTTCTATGACTTGTCAACTATTCCTTTTTTTATTATTATAGTTGGTTTTAACTATGTACTGGCTCTGTGGCACTCTGAGATTCTTGAATGAAGAGTGCCTTAAATGCATTATTATTATTTTTATTATTATTATTATTATTAGGTCATATGATGCGGAAGAAGTATGCAGCTGAGCAAAGGCAGGCACCTATAATGGTATGCATTTCTTGTCAACACTCGAGTGACTCTAAGAGGGGCTTTAATAAGCAAAATATGCATGTAGGGTCATTAGGTCATGAAGTCATTATGTAAGTCATTAGGGTAAGTCAGGGCAGTCATTGAAGACATGAAACTTTACTTTCACATCTCTTGATCTGAAAGAACCAGCTCAGTCACAAAAGCCAAGTCAAAAGAAATCGAGGAAATTAATATATTTGTTGCCGATTGCGTACACAAGTGCCTTAAACAAAAGTTACCGGTATGCATGTGTGTGAGCATTAGTCACAGCTGTGTCACATTGTATGGTAGACTCTGCCATCAGCGTATGAATGGAGGACTTTTGAAAAAGAAGTTTGACTGGTCGGAAGACGACAAACTCAATATATGAATTCTAGTTTACCTCTCGTTAAACTGAATTGAATTGTTCAATCCAAGTCCACCACAATTCTTTGCAATTCTGCAAAGCACTACACACTTTTTTTCCACAAGTTTGATAATTACATTTCTCGTAATGATTGGAAGAACACTTCTATTCAAAAATACCTGCCCCTTCCCCCACACACAGATAACACAAGAAAACACATAAATGAACCCCGATCCATCTGAGCCTTCAAATAACAATTAGACCTCTTTTGTTGTTCATGGAGGTCGCGAAAGTAAAAAGAAGCGCGATAATAGGACAAGAATGTTGGGTGCAGTTGACCCTGACTGAAGACCTGATCTATAAACCAGCCACCATCCCGTAAAATACTATTTATTTTACCAATACACCGTAATTTGACTCTAATTATTTTTTTGTTTCAGTGAGTTTACGATTACATATTGTATTGATTACGGTAAAGGTATTATTTTTTGTAAAAAGAAAAATAACTGGACTTTTTTGTGTTCATCGAAATGTGAGCAGGATGGACTGTCCAGAATGCCCGTATGAAAACAAAGTAGAAAGATATACAAAGCCTTGAAAGAGTAGTTTAAATGATGCAAGCCATCACTTTGTTGCAAACATGCTATTTTGAAATAGGATTGTTAGGTTTTGATTGCAGAGGCGTTTATCTCGGAGTGGGGTGTCCTGATTGTCTTGTGTGTCGAGTCTTGACACAATGAGCCCAAACAAAGGCACCAAACGTCTAAACACATCTTCTGCTTCGCACTGTTTGCAATTCTGCAACACGCCAGTTTCTTACATAAAAACACACATTTAAGAATGCAATTAGAAAGACACTTTTCAAGTGAAATTGGAAATACACGTGCATGAAAAAACAATAATTGAACACCGATCAGACCATGTCTGATTTCAGGTAAGCTCAACTCTCCTGTAAGAACTTAGCTGACATCCAGGCAGTGACAGCATGAGGAAGAGGAGGAGAGAGAACAGGAAGATGGAGAGAGAGAGAGAGAGAAGGAGGACAACAACAAACAGGATTAGGCATGACATTGCATTTGAATATGGTGCTGTGGCCAGACGGTGGGATCCATAAACCATTCCATAGATAACAATAGCTGGCGGTTTTGCTAATCATTTCACTGTAATCATTTTTTGTCTGTGTGTTTACAGTGACATATTACTGTACTGTAATTCTACTTTTCTTGGTATTTTTCTGTTGTTAAAACCTTCCATATTCATTGAAATGTGAGTAGATGTACTGAAAATTAAAACATGTACTAAAGATGGCAGTTTGGTATTAAGATCGGTGTGTTGTTGCTGCTTTAAAAGACTATTTGAAAACGTTGCATGCGTGCATCATTTGGTTGCAAAAAGGCCATTCTGAAAAAAGATTTCATTTTGACATCCAAGTGAGATGTCCCTCTTCTCGTGTTGGAACTTCTTTGACTGTTGGGGTTTTAGCCCAATGAGCCGAATTCTACAAGTGTGAAGGGAATTGCAACCAAACCCGTGCAGTTTGTTTCCAGTTTTTCTTTTATTAGTTACTGAATATCTAGTCGACTGGGTCAGTGGTTAGCAGGTGGGTCTTTCAATCAGGGGGTTGGTGGTTCAATCCCCGCCCTAGTCGATGTGTCCTTGAGCAAGACACTGCTTTGGATAAAAACTTCAGCTAGATGACATGTAATGTAATATACAATTTGATTTTACAATATAAATCTGTCTCACTGTGTCAACACTTTACACGCAAGCCAAACCAGACACAATGTTGCCAATTTCCATATAATTGGCATTTTTGAATAGAACTGCAAGGGATTTCATTGTTGAAGGATGTCTTTGACTGTTTTGCTCAGCTAAGCACTGCAGCCATATGTCAATTTAATGTCAGCTACAACCCATACAGCCAGGATTGCATTAAAATAAAAGCAGGTCAGAACAAATGGAAGCTACTTGTTGAATTAAATGATAAAGCAGAGTTTAAAAAAATGACTTGTCTCTAATATAAGCATGTCAAATAACTGCATATGAGGTAAATAAAGATACTGAGGAAAATTATGTTTAAAAGTATTCTTTACTCTTCAGTTGGTGGTGTTTTGTTTAATATAATATGTTTTTTGTGTTCATCATTTGTTTGTACTGTGGTGTCTTTGTGTTAAAGAAATAACCTGTCAATCAAACATAAGGAGAGAGAAATCATAGCACAACCCATTCTGTTTTTCTTGAATATTATTCAGTCATGCATCCTTCTAGTCAAAAGAGCTTTGTGGACCATGTGTGGCATTGATGAGCAAAAGTGCCCACATGGATACTTTACCATTAGAGAAAATGTGATAAAGTTCCCTCTGCGATGCCCCTCCAGTGGAAAACGTGCTATGAGGTGCCTCTTAGGTACTTCAGCTGTGACATTTTCTTTGAATATATGTGATACAGCCAAATTTGACTGATGTTGTAGAGGTTCTAAGGCATGCTTTTGAAAGTTGGATCTGATTGCATGCCTGCTCTCTTTCAAATAACTTAATGTTAAGATAAGCTAGTTTCAGGTTAATGTATTGGAATGCATTTCCATATATCCTGTAGCTGTGAAACCATGTTAGCTGTGCAGTGTAGAATGAAACTTCTTCAAACCTTTCTGGATAGAGATAGATAGATGTATACTTTATTAATCCCCAAGGGGAAATGTGTTGTCATAGTAGCACCCAACACTTTACAGACACCAGATGAAAGAAAGCCCTTCGGATTGGATTTTAGGAATTCCTTTCAGTCTAAGACTGAGCAATGTACCAAACACTGAGGTTACAAGTAAGCCTCTAAAAACTGTACTTTATAGGCAACATATTACCATTCATATGCCACAAAATAAAAATATGAACTAATAAATTAACCTATATTGCATTAACTCACTTGATTTGGTCAAATCTGGAAAGAAGGAATAATTTAACTGATACTGCAAAGTCATGTCTACGTGCATGATAAACACATACATATCCAGGTTCCTTCTAATATATTTATAAAACTATTTGTTAATGTTTACAATCATGCATAGATGTATAACAAGGTATATAAGGTATTATACGTGTTGGACGTAATATATTAAAAGTTCTGCCTTCATGATGCTTTATACCACAGTGTCTGAATGAAGACTCTGCGTCCTGCACATTGAGACCAGCTTTGCATCATAACAGATTATAAATTCAGATTTCCCAACATTTCGGAAAATGGAATCGGGTCTCAAACATCAATTCACACTTTGTGAGGTTTAATTAAAGTGACAGCACTGTGTAAGTTAATTAGCAATTGTATGAAACATTCACATTCATGAAGACTTATGAGCAGGATTTGCTCACAAAGTAAAGTACAAGAAATCCAAATCCATGTTCTCAATCATTGCTGTCGGGAATTGGACTTCACATAATTGCTGGAACCAAAAGACAGATATCCCGGCTGCAAATGTGAAGTTAATCAAATATCTGGATATTATCTGGATAACCTTTTATCAGATCCCAACAGAGGCTCTCGTGTGTCTCAAATCCATCAGTGTCCATGACACCAAGCAATTAGAATTAATGATCAACCAAGAACATGAGGAGAGACGTTGTATGTTTGCTCATGAAGACTTGAGATGACCACCATGTTTTGGCACGGTGGTCTAAGGCATTATGAATGCTGAAATTATAATACATCATATCCACCACTTATAATACTTGATAAACCTTGTTATAAGTTGTAATGCAATATAATAAAAATGTACATTCATAGCAAGTTGTATAAAGTCTTGAAATGCGTTACAATATATTACGGAAAAACTTCCCATAAATCGTTACCAAAATGTCTTAAAATATTCATTTAAAAGCAAACATGTTTCCCTGTTTTAGTTAGTCAAGTTTACATAATCGGTAATATATTGGTTTGTGGACTATTTGGAAATTATACAAACATGCTAATGAGCTAAAATAACAAAATGTCCATTTATCATGAAACAATGTTCCTGTGGCTTTCATATACCTATGCATCTATTGACATTGTAAACAAAGCCAATAGATGCGTAAAAAAGCTGAACAAACGTATTTATTGAATATATATATATATATAGATTTATTAAAATGCTTTCTCATCCCTACAGAATGACAACAAAGCATTCTACTGGTGGTGAACTAGTGAGATTCCACAACAGATGTTCTTAAGTTGGATATTGTCCACCTCCGTCACACAATACAATGTTGTTCCAGAGGTTTCGCCTCTTGTCAGGCCACAGTTGAAAATAAGAATTTCTTAATCTGTTTCGCCTGGATAAATAAAGGTTAAATAAAAATGTTCCAATCTGCTTCATGAGAAAGTGAACAGACACCAGCTGTCCTGGGGGTCCTTTAGCATTACCCAGGATTTGCTGCTACGGCGACGTTTGCTGTGACTGCAGAGCTGTGGGGAAATGACCATGTCTTAACTAGCCGCTGGAGCAGTTAGTGGATCAATGTCGATTCCACCAAGGCTGACATGGGTATCAGCACAGACCCCCTCACACCCAACCCCATCATCAACCTCATCCCATCACCACGGTGTCTTACCCATCTAAAAAACTACCCCGTCAACACCTCCTGAGGTCATCACGCTAACCTCTTTACACAGCTATCTCTGACATCCCAACTTCTTCAACCCCCACCAGCCTCACAGCCAAGGGCCCAATTAAAACACTTGCTCTGCTTTGTCGCCGTCAAGAAATTGCAGTACTACATGCTCAAACCGTTCGACTGGGGCCCTGGCCAAAAAACGTTCTCAAAGCTGCTGAAACATGGATGCCGCCCTCAATTATTTAGTAAAAAGGTGAATATTTCACATATACTGGGAATACAGGTCAGGTCTTGTTAATGTTTGCAGGATAAATATTTAAAGATCAATATTTTATGGGCGTGAAAGAGAGCAGAGGGGCCTTTGGGAAATAGCAGGGAAGTACGGATGAAAGGCAAATAGTGACTTAGAGGGGAATCAGAATGCCCTTAGTTCCACTGTAATTTATTCTGTAGCAAAGACGGAGGTGTGTTCTGATTTTGAATTAAAGATCTTCAAGTATCTTTAAAGTTTGAGAGAAAAGAGCATGGATAGAGGCTTTTGGAGCCTAGGTTTCCCATTCATCCCCAAAAGGAAGCATTACTGTAATGTATTATTGATGATTAGGTAGTCTTCTCAATGCCACCTAGTGCATCCGAGGTGTGAGGCTGAATATCCAAGCCTATAGAGACTGAAGAGAGAAACTGTTTTTCTCAGGTGATATTGGACAGGTGTTTGGAGGTTAATCTGCATATAGTTGTGCAGATCCTCACCTTCAAACTTAATTAGAAATCAAATTGATTGGTTCAAGAGCAGATGTACTTCAGACTGGAGGTAATAGTTGTTTGTTCAGTTCTTTACTCTGTATCGCTGTTGCCTGAAGACACTTCCCCTTTTAATTTCATAGGGTTAAATGACTATTTTTTAGGGCTGTTTGTTTCAGTGGTGGTTTATCTACAGTTTATTTATTTTGGAGGTGAAGTTAGTGGGGTGTATGCAGGATATGTTTGAAGCTTAAAATCCTGTTTTGTTTTAAGGTGTATGTTATCACTATAAACAGATACCTTTTTATGAAAGCAGAATCTGCAGGAAGCAGTTTGGTATCAGCAGCGTTTCGGTATCCGTTTGTAGTATAAGTAGTATTGAACAATTATGTTTTGAGTGAGCTTTGGTTGCATGTGGCACGCAAAAGAGGGGAAAAAACAACGCTCCAGGAAAAGCGCCAAGCTTGGAAGCTAATTTGGCTCGGCTGAACTAAATCCAAATGTTGCTCTATACATGATGTTTGAAGGCCCAAAAAGACTGAAATGCCAGCATGAGCTTTACTCATTGTAACCAAAAATAAACCTCTAAAACCATTGCAGATGAACATATGCCAGATAAATAAACAAATAACACACAATAAGAATTACATGAATATGTCCAGTTCCTATTATTGTGTCCATCATTTATATATATATATATTAGTGAAGCTACTTAATAATTAATCTTGGTCAGAATCAATCAACATAATGAATAAAGTCAAGGATATACAGTACACTCCAAGGTGTTAATAAATGCAAAGCAGCCCCTGGAATGATGACAACTATCATGTTGGGCTGAGATGATCCACCCGCTGACTTACAGAGGGAGAGAAAGTTGTCATTATGCTGCTGTTATGCCAGATGGGTTCGGACAGCCTGCTTTAAAGCACTTGAAAAGTCATCTATTTTGCAATGCATGAACCTAAATGAAAGCCAGGCAGATTACACTGTACATCTGTTTCCAGTTGGGAGATGATTATGATGTATAGAGACTCGTGCATTATGGGAAAGTACTGCAGTCATTATACAGAAAGGGCCCATTAGCAGAAAGGATGCATTGTATAATCAGAGACAGATTGTGTAATAAAGGTTGGAATTTGTCTTGAATAGTTTGGACAAAAATGTATGTATTTACTTTACGTATGTTGGGGAACAGCAAGCAGCATGTTAGCTCAGCACATGAGTTAAGACTATACCTGTCACGCCGGAGCACTAATGAAAGAATCCAAATGCACGACCCGAGGCAGAGAGTAAAGTTCACAAGGATTCCTTTATTGATAAAGGTAATATTGCAACAGGATAGAGTCTCTGGAGAAGGACCGCCGAAGGTTCTCCCGATGTAACTGGGGAGGGACTGAGGCCGGTCGGCAAGGCTCTGACCCGCTGTGGTGAGAGCAGCTGTCTCACTCAGGGGAGAGTAGAATCGTCAACGTAAACAGTCCAGGGTCATTCACAGGAAGGCAGTCAAACTCGGCAGAGGTACAGGCAGGGATCGGGCTTACTCGGAAACGAAGGGACGTCGGAATCAGAACAGGATATCAGGCAGGAAGAACGCTGGTAAGTTGACTCACAGGTGAAGAAAAACGAACTGGCAACGAGACAAGTGAAGCACAGAGTATATATACACACTGGGAGGGGAGTTAACGAGACACAGGTGAAACACATCAGGGCAGGGAGAGGTAATCACATATGAGGAAGTAAAGACAGCAGACATGACACAGGAGGATGATTTCAAAGTAAAACAGGAAGTGACAAGACAACAAAAAGCACTACCGTCTAGTGACGGTTGTGACAATACCACGACAACCAAAGAATATGAAAGAGTCAAAGCCCACTGAGGAAAATTTGTATCTTGTGATTTTGGGCTATACTAAATGAATGTAATTAAGTTGAATTACTCTGCTGATTGGCCATCTATAAATCTGTAGAAACCGAGGAGGAACTTGACTGGCTGTACAGGTCGAAACCAATGACCTTGTTGGCACCTACACAGGTGCTTTGCCCCTGCCTGACAAGTAACTCTGGAAACAAAGGGAAAAAGCTAGCCTGGTTCGTTTCAAAGATGGCAGCTGCAAGATAACCAATGGCTGGTCCAGGAACTTACTGCCCCAAGCCAAGACTCTTTTAATAGTCTTATAGTTAGGGCTGAATCAGGTTTGCCCTGGTCCAGCCCCTTGATATGCTGCTATAGGCTTATAGGCTGCTGGGGGATGTTTTAGGATACACTGAGCACCTATCTCCTCTTCTCTCTCTCCTTATTGTTGAATTTACATCTCCTGATCCAATGTGAGGTCCTGGGACAGGGATGTCATCTATGTACAGATTGTAAAGCCCTCTGAGGCTAATTTTTGATATTGGGCTTTTCTTAAGAATTATACAAATTCTATTATGTCCCCATGCTGCAAGTCTTTATGCTCGCCAGCTGTTTCTCACTTCCGGTTTTTGGAACTCTTCAAAATAAAAGCTTATTCTGCCCGGAAACAGCTGTTTTTAACGATCTCTCAAGAGAAACCTACTGTCATTCATACTTGAGTCATCCTATCTTTAGGACAACATAACACATCTTTCAATCAGCATTACAGTTACAATAATACAGTGATCATATGCTTTCCTAATACATATTAATTATCATATCTTTCTTTATGTATTAATTTAAAACATAGACTTTCTTATTTACATATGCAAGTATACATAAAATCCACTACAACTCTACACTATCCAACTGCTAGCTATAACCTGTTATTTAAGGGACAGAGTGGTTGACTGGAGCTCAGGAGTAGAGCGGGTCGTCCTTCAATCAGAGGATCGGTGGTTCGAACCCTGGCTCTGCTAGTCCATGTCGATGTGTCTACGGTGTATTAATGTGTTCATGAATGTTAGCTACTCCTGATGGGCAGATGCCACTTTAGCCACTGCCATCAGTGTATGAATGCAAGTAGCATCAAAGCTTTGAGTGGTCCAAAGACTTGAAAAGCGCGATACAAGTACAGGTCCATTTACCATTTGGAGTTGTATCCATCTTTCGCGACTCTGCACAAAAGAGCGAAGAAGCATTCCATTATCTGAACCGCTTATCCTAGTTGGGAAGCTGGAGCCGATTCCAGCTGACATGGGGCGAAGGCATAGTACATCCTGGACAGATGTCCAGCTTATCGCAGGGCTCAAATAGAGACAGACAACCATTCACACTCACATTCACTCAATGCTGACTTTTTATTGAAATAGCTTTTTGTGACTCCTCCATCTGTGCTTTTTCAAATAATATAATAAAGTTATATATGTCCAAAAAAGCACACTGGCAAAGAAATAGCTCACTGGGACTACAATTGACCTGTTTTGCACTGGATATTTTTTCAAGATGATAACAATAAGTGCAACCTGTGAGAAATTAAACAAAACAAGTTCAAATATTTGTGAAAGAGTTTTACACTGCATACATTTTCAAAACAAACGTGCAACCTGGGCAAAACAAAATTAGTGTAGATATGTGTGTCAAGTTTTATTAGTATTAGTGGCTGCAATGAGCCTGCTTTCCACTCCAAATCTTTTTTAAACAGGGTTGCGGGCTTGATATGGCCACTCTCAATTCATGCTCAATGTTGAGCTCTTGTTTTGAAGGGCAACAGCAAAAAAGCCGATCTCAATTCATGCTCAATATTGAGCTTTTGTTTTGAAGGGCAACAACAGAAAAGCCTTGGCTTTTGGCAAAATGCCAAGAATTGTCTGTCACGCAAGCGTAACCTGTTAACGGCGTAATGTAAACATGTACATGGAGGTACAGGCATTTTGCCATGTATTTATTAATTACTTAGTTTTATGTCTGTGTACTTATGTAATTCGTGAAGTTCTCAATAAAGGTATGTCTGCATTTCCTCCTGCGCCCCACCTGTAGTACCACTGCACCCCACTAGAGGAGCGCGCCCAACAGTTTGAGAACCACTGAATTAACCTGCATGTCTTTGGACTGTGGACGGCTTCCACGGGGAGAATGTGCAAACTCCACACAGAAGACCCACCCGGGATCGGGGATCAAACCCGGGGCCCTCTTGCTGTGAGGTGACAAAAAAAAAAAAAAAAGCAAAAGATGCATTGGTTCTGTGTGTGAAATAATGTATTCATACTTTTCTTTATACATTTAAAAATGGATCAACGCAATAAGAGAGAAAAAGAGATGAATAAAGACGGCCCTATATATGTCACATCAATAGTGTATTAGCAATGGAAGCATAATGAGTTTTCAGCAGCATAGGACAGACTGTCAGAATCAGGTTGATAGTGATGGAAAATCATAAGGCTCATTTAGCCCTGCTGGTCTTGCGACACTAAAGGACCCTCATTTACATGTCACAAGGTGAACCTGAGCTCTCTATTGACCGTCCGGGGCCAAACTACTGATGTGTATAAATTGCATCTATAACAGGTATGGACATTTGGCTTCAGACTTGGTTAAGGGACTAAATATGTGAGCGCTAATGTGTGGCTGGTCGATCATGGATTCATTTTGCCATTAAGTAAAGGTCTCTTCCTATTACATAGGTGAAATGAATCCCTTTTCATTCTGTCTGTTCAACTAAACATTGGAAAAAGTCAAATCTGAAAGGTGACTGAGTGGCATAGCCATTGAGACAAATTACAAGGATGGACAACATTGATATTTCTGGGATCATTTAAGGCTCAGACGTGCTTTGTAGAAACCATCATGGGATGGTTTTTTTCATGTTAGGGCTGTTTTGATGACAACTCATCACCAGTCACCCTTGTTTTACAAATGTCACTATCCTTTTTTTTCCCCACGTATCCACTTATGTCCACTCAGGATACCTCAGAGGAATGTTGCTGAAGGGTTGACAGGAACTAAAAATACTTCAGTCTCAGTCACATTTTGACAGTTATTTATGAAGCTTCCTTCATGCACGTTTGAGCGCGCAAAAGTTCAACGCTGTGACAGAAGCATATCCTTC